>NW_026898734.1:0-57933 GCF_033153095.1 Gastrolobium bilobum
ACGAGTTCAAATACCTCGTGTTTATTTATGTGGCTAGAACACTCAATCCCACCCTCTGGGTAAGACGGGTTCAAATCCTCCAGATTGCCTTACGGGGCTAGAACACTCAATCCCACCCTTTGGGTGAGACGGGTTCAATTCCTCCGGATTGCCTTACGTGGCTAGAACGCTCTATCCTGCCTTTGGGCTGGACGGGTTCAAATACCCCAGATTTATTTCCGTGGCTAGAACACTCAATCCCACCCTCTGGGTGAGACGGGTTCAAATACCCCGGATTCCTTTGCAAGATTAGAACTCCTACCCCTGTCACCTTGGCGGGTTAGGTTCGAATACCTCAGATTTATTTCCAAAGGCAGAAACACTTTGGTTCTGCTGCTTCATGATATATTTTCAATTATAACAGGAAACAAAAATTTATTCATAATTCAAATTGCATAATACAATAAAAGAAAAGATGAAAGAAAAGGCCTTGAGGTTTCCGTCAACTGTAATACTTTTTCAGCTTATCCGCGTTCCAGGTTCTTGCCAGGCGTTTCCCTGCAGGGTTTCCAAAATGTAGGCCCCTCTTGAAAGTTGTTCCTTTACCCTGAACGGGCCTTCCCATCTTGGAGCCAACTTCCCATCGGCCGCGTTCCGTCCTCCGACATCTGCTCGTCGGAGCACCAAGTCCTTCACTTCAAACGTCCTGGGCTTCACCTTCTTATTGAACCTATTGGCCACGAGCTGCTTGGCGCTAACATTTCTGCAGTGCGCCATTACCCGACATTCGTCTATCAAATCCAGCTCTATGGCTATTTTATTGTTGTTGACCTCTTCTGCTTGCGACAGGGCTTGAACCCTTCTCCAAGATGGTTCTCCCAACTCTACCGGAATCATGGCCTTGCACCCATAAGTTAACCTGAATGGGGATTCCCAAACTGTTTTTACTTTTGTAATTGATAGATTGGGTCTAGATTTTTATGTGTATTGGGGTATTTTTGTCTCAAAATTTATTGTTGTGCTTTCCCTTTACTTGGTATTCTGATTGGTATTCCGAATTACCATATTATTTTTGGTAATCTGAATAGTGACTTTTCTTTATAAATCAAATTACCGGTAATCCTTGGATATCCGGGAATCGTAATTTATTCCTTCTACCAAACGTGGTAATTACATTTACCAAAGAAGGATTACCGGAAATCCTCTCCAAAAACTTGAACCAAACACCCCCATAAGTTAACCTAAATGGGGATTCCCCAACAGAAGTCTGAATTGTGGTTCTATACCCCCACAGGACATAATATAACTCCTCCACCCACCTTCCTTTGGCAGATTGCTCCATGCGCCTTCGAAGTCCTTCCACGATTACTTTGTTTGCAGCCTCTGCTTGGCCATTTGTTTGAGGGTGTTCAACCGAGGCAAAGCGATGCCGGATGTGGAAATTCTCCATCAAGTTCTGAAACCCTTTGCTTGCGAATTGGGTCCCGTTATCGGTTACCACCTCGGCCGGAATCCCAAACCGACATATTATATTCCTCTCCAAAAAATCACTGAATCCGAGCCGAAGTGATGGTTGCGACTGGCTCCGCTTCAACCCACTTTGTGAAATAGTCCACTGCCACCACTAACCATTTAAGCTGGCCTTCAGCTGCTGCGAATGGACCCAAGAGATCCATTCCCCATTTGTAAAACGGCCAGGGAGCCGTGATTATACTCAACTCCTCAGGGGGGGCCAACAGGTTCCTGCCATGCCTCTGACATTGATCGCACTTCTGTACGTGCTCCTTCGCATCATAGACCATGGACGGCCAAAAGTATCCAGCTCAGAGAGCCTTCCGGGCCAACGCCTTACCCCCGACATGTTGCCCATTGATTCCCTCATGGATTTCCGCTAGAACATACTGGGCCCTATCCGGGTTTAGACATTTTAACAGGGGGTGAAAATATCTTTCTTATAAAGTTGCCCCTCTATCATGGTGTATGACGCCGCATCTCGGATTAGCTTCTTAGCCTCTGCTCTCTCAACAGGCAAAGTTCCATTTTCAACGTACTTAATAATGGGAGTACGCCAATCATTCCCCTGAGAGATCTGCATGATGCACGTTGGCGCCGGGATACTTTGCTCAATCACGGTCCAGTGGTTCCCCACCCCTTTGTACTTGCCAACTTGGATAGTATGTCCGCTCTGTTGTTCTCACTTCTAGGAATGTGACTAACCTCTGCCTTTTCGAAGTCTGCCATTATCTGTCTTGCACGTTCAAGATACTTAGCCAGCAGAGGTCCTTTTACCTGGTAACTTCCCTCAATTTGTGAGGTGACCAACTGAGAATCACTATAGACCTTTACTTTTCGGGCTCCGAGCTCTTGTGCTTGCAACAACCCGGCTATGAGGGCCTCATACTCAGCCTGGTTGTTGGAAGTATCGAAGTCCATTTGCATAGAGTATTCAATTGCAACGCCATCAGGGTTTTCAATAATTACCCCGGCTCTGCTGCCCTTTGCATTAGAGGACCCGTCAACATATACATGCCATGTATCCAGGCTAGCAGGCTCTTCCGTTTGGACTGAAGTGAGCTCGCGGACAAAGTCGGCCAACGCCTGAGACTTGATCGCCTTATGGTTCTCAAAAGTTATGTCAAACTCCGATAAATCCACCGCCCAAAGTCGGCCAACGCCTGAGACTTGATCGCCTTACGGTTCTCAAAAGTTATGTCAAACTCCGATAACTCCATCGCCCAACTCATCATCCTTCTTGCCAAATCTGGTTTATGGAGAATTTGCCGGATCGACAGGTCGGATCTCACCAGGATCCTATGTCCCTGAAAGTACGCTCGGAGCCTCCTTGCCGAGACCAGAAGTGCAAAAGCCACCTTTTCCAGTCGTTGATATCGAAGCTCGGCTCCTTGCAAGAGCCGGCTCACGAAGTATATCGGTTGTTGACCATCTGCATTCTCCTGCACCAGAACCGAACTTACTGCCACATCTCCAACGAATAAGTACAAAATTAAAGTTTCCAACTCCCTTGGCTTCGCTAGCACCGGGGGGAAGCAAGTTGCCTCTTTATCTCCTGGAATGCAGCTTCACATTCCGAGGTCCACTCGTACTGAGCTTCTTTCCTCAGCAGCTTAAAGAAGGGCAGGGTTGTCTCCGCCGACCGGGGTAGGAACCTTGTCAGGGAAGCCAACCTTCCTGTCAACTGCTGTATCTCCTTCTTGCTTGTTGGCGCTGCCATGCTTAGAACCGCCCCACACTTGTCCGGATTCGCTTCTATCCCCCTATGCGTGAGCATAAATCCGAGAAACTTCCCTGCAAAGACCCCGAAGGCACACTTCGCCGGGTTTAACCTGATACGATGCTGCCTGAGCTTATCGAAGGTCTGCTCTAAGTCACGAACGTGTTTTGGCATATCAACTGACTTCACTATCATGTCATCGATGTACACCTCAACGTTCCTACCCAACTGATCAGAGAATACTTGGTTCATCATTCGTTGATACGTTGCGTCTGAATTTTCCAGCCCAAAAGGCATCACATTATAGCAGTAATTTGCCTTTTCTGTCATAAAAGCAGTTTTCTCCTGATCCTCGAGATGCAGTGGGATTTGGTTATACCCCGAATAAGCATCCATGAAGGATAGCACACGGATCCCGGAGGAATTATCAACCAGCTGGTCGATGTTGGGCATTGGATATGCATCCTTAGGGCACACCTTGTTTAGGTCAGTGTAATCTGTGCATACCCTCCACTTTCCATTTGGCTTCTTCACCATGACTACGTTTGACAACCAAGTTGTGTATTGTATCACCCTGATGAATCCGGCCTCAAGAAGTTCTTTCACGTGATCCTCGAGCACTTGCCGACGCTCTGAGCTGAGCTTCCTCTTCTTCTGCGCTACCGGCTTTGAGCCGGGATATACAGCTAACCTGTGACAGCAGAACTTTGGATCCACCCCTGGAATATCTGAAGATTTCCAAGCAAAGATGTCATTATAACTCCTCAAACAGGAGGCCAGCTGAGCTTTCTCCTCATCCGTCAACCCCTCTCCTATCTTCGTTGTTTGTCCTGGCGCTCCCACGGTTACCTCCTCTAACTCGCCGTCAGGTTCCGGCCTTGGCATCTGTTTTTCATATCTCATATCTAATTCCACCATATTAACCGAGCTCCGCTTCGAAGGTTGGTAACCACCTTGTTTAGCCGTAGCTACGTCTTTGGGATCTTGGTCCACCATCCGTACAGATCTGAAATAACAATCCCGAGACTCCTTTTGGTCCCCAGCTATGGTAAGTACCGTCCCCTGTTTACCAATCATTTTCAACTTTTGATGCTTGGTTGAGACTAGCATGTCCCACGCATGAATTATAGGTCTTCCTAAAATCACGTTGTATTCGGATGGAAAGTCGGCTACAATGAACCTCGCCCTTTCGGACTTGTATGCCTCCTTAGTCCCCAATGTTAATCGAAGATCGATATACCCCTTAGGAGTAGTGTTATGGCCATTAAACGCAATTAAAGCCGTGTTGCAAGCCTTCAAATCTTCTTCATCTAAATTCATCTTCTTAAATGCGTGCCACAGAATTATATCGGCACAACTTCCATTGTTCAGTAAAATCTTCCTAACTCTGCAATTTACCAATGTTCATGTAATCACCAACCCATCAACATGCCCTAGCACTACATCCTCGAGTTCCTTCTTCGTGAAGTATAGCAGCGGCTGTTCTGCTTCCTCTTCCTGCTTGAACTTAGGGCGCTCTCGAATTGAAAGCACCTCACGCAAATATTTACGTCGTGCGTTCATGGTGTCGCCACCACCGCCAAAAGCTCCACTGATCACATTGCATTCAAACTCCGGCTCTTGGAACTCGTCGTCTTCTTTAATCGGCTTCTTACCTCGTCCCTCTTCTTTAAACTTCCTTTCCTTGGGCGGGCTTCCTAGCCGCCCTCCTCTTCTCTTCCTATTCCTCCATCCCTGCGTACGGATCAAATACTGCCGCAACTTCCCCTCTCTAATGTATTTCTCAATTGCATCTCTAAGATCCCAACATTCATCCGTTGTATGACCCGGACCGTCGTGAAATGCGCAGTACCGGGTTCGATCCAAACCAGCCTGGTTTTGTAATGGCCGAGGTCGCTCGACTTTCTTCATATCGGTGAACGCGACTTCGCGCCATATTTGCGACCGAGGAGAATTCAGGAAAGCATATTTATCAAACCTTCCCTTGGCTTGCTGCCTATCGTCCTGCCGTTTTCCTCGAAGTTCATTTATCCGTCGGCCCCCGAGCTTTTCTCCCTGACCAGGCTGTTGCCTTTGGTCCACATTTTCCCATTCCATCTGCTCGAGCTCCAGGTATTTTTTGGAACGTGTATTGAACTCAACTAAGGTCCGAGGAGGATCCTTATATATTGATTTAGCTAACCGGGATGTTCCGTGTAGCCCGGCTATCACCAGGTGTAAATGAACGTTTTCTGGCAAACCGGGTACTTGGAGCGCGGCTAACTTGAACCGATCCAAGTACTTCTGTAATGTCTCCCCTGGCTGCTGCTTAATTTTTCCCAATGCGAATTCTAACTTCGGCTGCTTCTTACTGGTGGCAAAATTTAGTAAGAAGCGCCAACCAAACTCCTCAAAGGATTTGATAGATCCCGCCGGTAATGACGAAAACCACGCCTGGGCCGCACCAGTTAATGTAGTTGCAAAAAGCCTTGTGATCAAGGGTTCCTCTATCCCTTTGATGTACATAGCTGTATCAAAGGCATCCAAGTGTACCTGCAGATCCTGTGTTCCGTCATACTTAATCAACTCGGATAAATTTAGATTTTCCGGGTATGGGGCTTCCACGATCTCATCAGCGAAGGGACTGTCATTGTACTGCCCCCTGTTGTATTTTCTTCGGTACACCCCAGTTACGTCATCTGGAGCCCGAGCGATGAGCCCCTGACGGTGGATCTCGGCAAGTCGCTGCGGGTCTGGCGCGCGCCGGGGTTGCTGATTGTGTCCAGCGTGTCCCGGGCCCATAGGGTTCCGTGGCTGTTGGCGTGAACCGGGGTGAACTAGGGTTTGTGGGATGCACCCGGGTCCAGCATTAGCCCTTGCAGGACGGTGGGAGCGTTCCTGAGTGCCCTGCTGGGGGTTCGCAGTTTGCAGATCCGTCACCACCTGCGCTCGGGATCTGCGTTTGTTGCGCGCCACAGCCGATCCTCCAAATCTTGGATTTGTCTTGCATCCACTTGCCGTTGCAGCTCATTACGCTGTTCCAATTCCTCCATCCTTCGAAGTACGACCTCTATAGCTAAATTCGTCACCTGTGGATCCGAGGCTTCTGTCGTTGCGTCCTCAATTGGTTGCAACCCTGAGAGGTACGGGGCATTTGGGTTGACCGCAGGAGTTGATGCTGAATCTGAATGCACGTCACTAACGTGCACCGCATCTGAATCTGGGATTTGCGACATCTGCTGCCTTTACTCCGCGGGACCTTCCCTAATAGAAGGAGGAACCTGGAGGTTTGATACGGTGGGCTAACGGAGACCACTCCTCGTAGTTCTCACCATCGATTTTGCTGACTTTCACAACGTTTGCCATGGAAAAAGATCCCCACAGACGGCGCCAATGTTCTGCCTTAAGCAGATGTGTCCAATTGGGATTGGATGATTGATCTATGATCCAGGTGTCTTCTCTGGATATCTATGAGTTAGGTATCTTGAGGACAGCAGATCACACATTATCTAATGGCCTTAGCCTTGGAAGAGGTGTGTGTGTGTGTACTGTCTTGTTGTGCGTATCAGTAAAAAGAGATTATGGGCCTATTCCTGGTCCATAACAAAAACACTGGATAAAGAGTACCAAATGGCATTTTTTTCCATAACATCCAGTAATTAAAGTATCAACAACCAAACATGCATTAACATTGTGCTCTTATTTTTCATGAGTTAAACTTAAAAGTATGAATTGAGGATGCTGCTATATCTCCTCACATTCAGACATAGAAGAAAACGTTAATGTCTCTGTCACAGGCTACCTTGACCTCTTCATGGTCAGGTACCAAAATCACCTCATAAAGCTCGAACATGCAAACTAGAAGGAAAATTAAAAAATTAAAAAATATGTAACTGAAGCTATGTCATACTTACCGGCAGATATAGAAGCTTGTGTCGAATACCAGACAACTTCTCGACTCAACTCGAACAGAGGACAAACCCTGAATGCTTGTGTGCAGATCTCTGTCTCTGTCAACGAAGAACTGTGTTCTGTTGATTTGAAGAACTCTCAAATAACAATGAAGTAGCTCACACAACACCCAGATCCGTTTGTTATCTGAGGTGAATAACGTTATTACTAATTTTGAATGAAAAAGTAAAGGTGGGGTTATCCTACTACTTTTTCACAATCAACCAAACATCAACTTAGTAAACTTACCCAAATATTCCAAGACAAATTTTGGTCAACTAAACATATTTTTATAACTTATCCGCAAAAAAATATTTCGACCCACATTCCGGCAAAATTAGTTCCTCGGTGAAAAAAAAAATTCTCTTTGCCAAATGCCCCTCAAGTAATTTTGTTTTTGCCTGCAAGTTTTGTCTCGATAACTGTGTTTTAGATATTAGTCTTGGAAAACCATTTTTAATTGCATTCACTATTACGCATTCCTTTTGGTTTATTTTTCTTAAATTGGAATTGTTCCTCGGTTTTCATGTTTGAAAATTCACCATCAAATTCATTTCAACTCCCTCTTCGTTGACTGTCTTCTATACGTGTATAGATATTGCACTATTGACATTTGTAATTTGTTAATGCTTATCATTGTCTTTTCTCGATTGTCGTGCTAATTTTTTTGAATAGAATTTGCAACTGGAAGCTCAATTACAGTTTTCAAATCGGTTTGAAATACATATTATCAACTTTTCGATATTCGTGCATCAATATTGGTTTTCAACTTATACTATAGTTTGTTCCTGTGATTTCCGTTTCGATCTTTGTGTTTAAGAATTTCAAGTTTAAACACATATAGTTCATTGTTTTATTGTGTTATCTTTCTCGTAATTGAAACAATGATGGAGAGCAACACGTTTTCTTTTCGCAGTAAATGAATCTGTAAACTAAGTGTAACCGAAAAAGGCCAATGAATCACAATTTTGGTTTCATGTGATGTTATTTTTCGATTATCATGAATTACCTTTGTGATATTTAGTTTATTCTCCTTGCTGTTGCATGGGCAACTAAGTATGGGCTTAGTATTTGGATCCCATTTTTTAATATTAATTGGTGAATTATTTATTGAATGTTTCACTTTGCATTTCACAATTTAGTTTTAGTGAAACTTTGCTTTTGGTGAATAGTTTCAGAAGCATGAAGTTACTTTGTTTTTTGGTTAATAATTTCAAAAACATGAAGTTCACATTTTTGTGCTAAACAGCTGATATTTTCTTTTTTAAATCATGATTTAGTATTAGCACCGTTGATATGAATATCATGTTGGTGTGATTTTTGTATCACCGTTGATATAATTATCATGTTGCTATAATTTTTGTATCACTTTTATTAGTGTTATTCTAATTTTTCTGTGACACCATCAAAATTGGTTCCTACTTTGCTAGGCTTTAAGTAATTTATTAAAGTTCTAATTGTTTATTGTTATCAAGTGTGTGTGTGACACTAGTTCAAGGTGAATGGTTTCATTTTTGCTAAGTGTAGGTCTCACATTACAATGGTATCATATTTTGGTTCGTATGGTACTGTATATAAGATTTTTAATTAATTCAATTTTGTTTAGTATCCTTGCTGACATATTCTTGAGAGTTGAATTAAGCATAATCTTTTGGTTTCTGAAATTGGCGATTTTCGATAATTTAAGTAGCGATTTTTCCACTATTGCATTGTGTTTTGTTTTGAATGGATTTCACTTTTGGATTTTATATGATTTTGATACGAATTGTATCAGAGAAGAAGAGGAAGGAGAGATTTTAAGAAAAAGGTAACTCAAGTTTTTATTCAGATGGATCTTTGCATGTACAGAACAGTATCTATATGTACCCAAATGCTTTACACGAATGCTCCTAACCGACTAACAACCAATGCCACATGTCATCCTATAACTACTCCATGTGTGCTACAATACAATCACAAGCTAATGAGTTTAACTATTTCATCTACTACTCAGCTACAATTGTAATCTTTCATCCATGTTGGGCTTTCCTTCTTCCTAATGGGCCTTCCAAGGCTGATGGCATCATGAGTTGGCCCAACCAATGTTGTATCTGTAACAACTACCTCCTTCCCTTGAGAGACCTTGTCCTCAAGGTCTATGCTTGGATAAGCCAAACGCAAATCAGCAGCTGTTTCCCAAGTGGCATCTTCAGGAACAATATTTGTCCATTGAACCAAATACTGAACAATAGCGGGAGTGCCAGAAACCGATTGTGTACGAGAAGCTATAATGGCAAGAGGCATTTGAACTGGCCTATTATCCACACTCATAGCAGGTAGAGGAGTGAAGGGAACATCTGGGTTACCCCGAAAAGGTTTCAAACAAGAGATGTGGAAGGTGGGATGAATTTTGGATGTGGCAGGAAGATCTAGCTGATAAGCAACCGAACTGATCACCTTCTTGACTGTAAAAGGACCATAGTATCTCTTGGCAAGCTTCTGGTGTGACCTTCGAACCACTGAAAGTTGGCGATAAGGTTGTAACTTAACCAAAACCAAATCACCCTCAGCAAGAACCAAATCTCGACGGTGCCTATCACTTTGATTCTTCATTCTGTTCTGGGCTCTCAGCAAGTGTTCTTTGAGACTAGCTAAGATATCATTTCTTTGGGAAAGAAGTGTATCTAAAGCTTCAATAGTAACTAAGCCCCTCGGGTAATGAGGAATTGAAGGTGCTAACCTGCCATAAACCGCTTGGAATGGGGATATTCCAATGGAAGAATGAACTGACGAGTTATAGTGCAACTCTGCCCAACATAAGAAAGAATACCACTTATGTTGTTGTTCAGCACAAAAAGCCCTCAAATATTGCTCCAAGTAACGGTTTGTGACCTCAGTTTGCCCATCGGTTTGTGGGTGATAACTAGAACTGGTGTTGAGTTTAGTACCACTCAAAGAGAACAATTTCTGCCAAAACTTACTTAAAAAAATTGTGTCTCTGTCAGAATTCAAAGACCGAGGAAAACCATGTAATTTTACTATATGATCACAAAAAATTCGAGCCACTATTGCTGCTGTAAATGGTTGGACTAAACCAATAAAATGAGCATACTTTGACAATCGGTCTACCACCACCAAAATTGCAGAATGACCATTGGATACAGGCAGCCCCGTAATGAAATCCAATGTAAGATCCTCAAAAATGGCTTCAGGGATAGGCAAGGGCTGAAGTAAACCCAATGGTGCTGAAGTTGAAGTTTTAACTTGTTGGCAAGTTACACATTGCTGGACAAAAGTAGTTACATCCCTTCTCATATGTTGCCAATAAAAAGAAGCAGAGAGACGCAGAAAGGTGCAAAGAGAACCCGCATGCCCACCCAAAGGAGTAGAATGAGCTTCCTCAATCAATTCTGTTTTCAAACTGGATTGTGATCCCAAATAAAATCTGCCTCGATGATAAAGGATCATCTTTAACCAAAAATAAAGGGTCAACTAAAACACCAGTAGATAATTTCTGGTGTATAGCAAGTAGGTCCGAATCAGAAAAATTTTCTGATTTAATTCGATCCAGAATGCCAAACTGTGGCTCAGACATTAATGATAAAGAAAAACCAGCCTCAGCAGACTCAAATTGTCTTGAAAGTGCATCAGCAACAATGTTGGAGGAGCCAGGTTTGTATTCAATAGTAAATGAATATCCCAAAAGCTTATGGACATACCTATGCTGCTCTGGAGTCTGTATGGTCTGAGACAATAACTCCCGAATGCTTTGGTGATCAGTTCTTACTATGAAATGGGCTCCAAGGAGATAGTGTCTCCATTTCTTCACTGCCTCAGTGATGGCATACAATTCACGAACTTAAGTGGATGCTTTGGATAAACGAAACCCAAGCTTTTTGCTAAAAAAAGAGATTGGTTTGGAGTGTTGAATCAGAACAGCCCCTATGCCCACAATAGATGCATCAGTTTCGACAATAAATGGGGAAGAGAAATCTGGCAGCCCCAAGATTGGTGTTGAGCTCATAGCAGTCTTTAACTTGGCAAATGAATCAACTGCTGCTGGTGTCCAAATCAGTTTGTCAGCTTTCAACATTTCAGTCAAAGGTGAAGCAATGTCAGCATATTGCTTTACAAATTTTCTGTAGTAGCTTGTGAGACCCAAAAATCCACGCATTTGTTTGATTGTGGTTGGTTGAGGCCAATCTACCATGGCAGCCACTTTTTTTGGATCAGCCTTCACGCCTTCAGCACACACAATATGGCCTAAGTAAGAAATTTCAGCAACACCAAAGGCACACTTACTCATTTTAACAAAAAAATTATGCTGCAATAAACAATTGAAGGTCAGTTCTAAATGATACAAATGATCAATCATAGAGGGGCTATAGATGAGAATGTCATAAAAAAAAACAATGACAAATCTTCTCAAATAAGGGCGAAAAATCTGGTTCATTGCTGCCTGAAACGTAGCCGGGGCATTTGTCAAACCAAAAGGCATGACAAGGAACTCATAATGTCCCTCATGGGTGCGAAAAGCAGTCTTATGTATGTCTTGAGGAAGCATACGGATCTGGTGATATCCAGCTCTAAGATCCAACTTGCTAAAGACTGAAGCACCAAGTAGTTCATCCAACAACTCATCTATTGTTGGTATAGGAAACCTGTCGGGTACAGTTATTGCATTCAAGGCCCTGTAATCTATGCACATGCGCCATGAGCCATCTGATTTCTTGACTAATAGTACATGTGAGGAGAAAGCACTCTTGTTGGGTTGGATAAAACCAACAGATAACAAATCAGTCACTTGTTTCTCCAATTCTGATTTTTGATGATGAGGAAAACGATAAGGCTTGACATTCTTAGGTCTTGCTCCCTCCATCAAGTGAATTGAGTGATCCATACCTCTAAAAGGAGGTAATGACTGAGGAGTCTGGAAAATAGCCATGTACTTATACAGTACCTCCCATAACTCAGCAGAAAGTGTGTCTTTGAGAGCCTCCAATTCAGGCAGAATCAACTGCTCATTGATATCAGAACCCGAGGATGAAAGGACACAACAGGAGCTCAACTTATCCCTCTTGATAGGGGAAAAATCATCTGAGTCCACATTACCTTGCAATTTGATTCGCTGGCCATCCTTCACAAACTCCATGGATTGCTCAACATAATCATGGGTCACTTGGCCTAAACTTTCCAACCAAGACATACCCAATATAATACTCAAATCATGCAATTCCAGCACCCAAAGATCAACTACAAATGAATGGTTCTGGATAAGTAAAGTGACCTTCCAGCACTTTTTGTCACAGAACAGAAAATCTCCATTTCCCATGAAGACCTTCATTCCCTTCGAATGCAACATAGGAACATTCAGTTGATGAGCTAACTCACGATTTATAAAATTGTGTGAGCTGCCAGAATCAACTAGCACACTTTCCTTATGTCCACAGAGCCATGTTTCAAAAATTAAGGCTCTAGGATTAAAAGAACCTGCTAAGGAATGCAGTGTAGCTGCCAAACTGTCATCCTTGGACTCAGGGGACCACAGAATTTCTTCTTCCGTGTCTTGTTGGTCTTCATCAATTTCACCAATCAACAAAAGAATTTTGGACTTACATCGATGTTTTGAGGTCCATTTTTCGTCACAAGTATAGCAAATTCCAAGTTCTCTTTTTCTTGCAATTTCTTCAGGAGAGAGTTTTTTAATTGGTAAATTTGAGGCAAGAGGTGTAAAAGGTTTGGGTATGTTGGGACTAGGTGTATGCGTATAAGGAGGATTGGGACTAGGTTTAGGGATAGTTGTTGGTGTAGATGATGTAAGGACAGGTTTCTTTGGGTAAGAGGACAGAGAAGAACGCAATTGGTCGTGGTGAGTATCAATGGCATATGCAAGCTGCATGGCATGGTGTAAGGATGTGGGCCATTGGAGTTGAGTCGCACTCCTCAAGTTCGGTTGAAGGCCAGAGATTAAAAAACTCATCAAAACATCATCAGAGAAACCAGGGACTTGGTTCAACAGGGCTTCAAAATCCCTAATGTACTCCATTAACGAACCAGATTGGGAAAGATTGGAAAGAGTACCTTTGAGATCTACAAAGGCCGAAGCACCAAAACGTTGACGCAACGCTCGAATGAAATCGTCCCATTAGTGAATCGAACCCGTATTAAACATCCATTGAAACCATGGGGAAGCTTGGCCCTCCATCTTCAACCCAGCAAGCTGCACCGTCATATGCAATGGAACCTGCTGCATCTGGAAGAACATTTCTGCTTTAAAAATCCAATTATTCGGGTCAGACCCATGGAATTGAGGAATCTCCACCTTGACTGACTTCAATATTCTTTGTTTCGGTGTTTCTGGTACACGAAATTGGGAACCATTTGCGTCACATACAGAGCTATGGAGTTTGGAACTGGTTGGAGTAGAGGATGGGTTTCGATTCATGAATTCTCGTAATTGGACATCGAGGCTAAGCACCGATTCCGTCAATTGATCAAGTTTCTGAGTCAAATCAGAACGAACAGATTGAATTCCTTCCTGGAACTCGGTACGAAGTTCGTCGGCAACTTCCTGAATCCGCATGGTGATAACGAAGTTCAGATGAAAGCACCAGATGATACGAATTGTATCAGAGAAGAAGAGGAAGGAGAGATTTTAAGAAAAAGGTAACTCAAGTTTTTATTCAGATGGATCTTTGCATGTACAGAACAGTATCTATATGTACCCAAATGCTTTACACGAATGCTCCTAACCGACAAACAACCAATGCCACATGTCATCCTATAACTACTCCATGTGTGCTACAATACAATCACAAGCTAATGAGTTTAACTATTTCATCTACTACTCAGCTACAATTGTAATCTTTCATCCATGTTGGGCTTTCCTTCTTCCTAATGGGCCTTCCAAGGCTGATGGCATCATGAGTTGGCCCAACCAATGTTGTATCTGTAACAGATTTATAGTTTCGTGAAATTTTAGTTTTTAGAATTGGATTTTGGTTTCCATGAAAATAAGTTTTAAGCAGTAACACTATTACCTTCATTTTCATGTCACTCTGAAATCCATTTAGACTTTTGTTTTTTCACATTTGGTTCCGTGATATTTGAGAACTAGATTTCTAATATATTTGTGAACTGTTATAGTTATTTCGGTGGATTATTATTGGATTAGGTTTATTTTTTCAATGTGGGTTGAAAATTTTGATTGGATCTCTACATTTAATTTTTTTTGGACCTTAGTACTATTTATGTACTGTTTAAGTTGTGAAATTCCATGTTTAATGTTTTGACTGAATTTCTGATTTCCATGACTTTAGTGAACGTATTATTGTTACACTATTATTGTCTTTGTATAGTTATGCCGCTCATGCATTAATTGCTAATGCTTTGTATATGTGAGCTTAAAGTATTAAAGCCATGCCCTTGACTTTCGTATTATTTTATATTTGAATAATCTTAAATGCTGATTTTGTGGTAGAAATTGGCATCCTTTATACGGTACTATATACGCAAATCTTTATTGCTTTTCCTTTTTCTATTTGCCTAATTACTCTTATTTGTGATATTCTTTTGATATTACATTACTGGCATTGTTGTTGGGCTTTAATCATTAAAGTTTCGATATTCGTTTTGGCTGACATGTTATTTTTCGTAATTTAAATTTCATATCTGATTTGGCCCTTTAAATTATTGGACCTTTGGTTTTGATTTTAGTGAAATAAGTGAAAATCAATTGGAGTTTTGCACACTTTTTTGAAATAGGTTCACATGGGTAGGTCCCATAATTAATAAACTTTGTCCTTTTGGGGACATTTTAGTGGGTTTTCACATTTTGCATTTAGTGAAATTGGTTTCATATTTCATTTGGCTATATGGTTCTTCCATATTTTATTTAATTGGCACATTTATGTCTAGTTCACCTTCATTGTTAAATGTTGTTGCAATGTTTTTAGGCTCATTGATTGCCGGCTATTGCATCGTGACTTGTGACTAACAATTAATTAAATGCAATTAATCATATTTTGCAGTAATTGAGGTTCTTGATTATAGCTTAACATATAAAAATTAATATTTACTTTATTTGGAGGTGTTGTTGGTTCATTTTATTGAATAAAAAGGAGTAAAGCTACTATATAATTTAGCATTAATTGCATGTGGCAATAGGATGATAAATGGGTATAACAGGTTCTAAACCCATAACTGAAGGTTAATATTTATGCACCGTGTGAATTAAATTAAGCAAACTTTTATGTCATGTATTCTTATGATTTGATTGTATATGTTACTTTATGTTTTCTTTATACATGTAATATTAATATGAATATTTTGAATATTTTTTACATTTAAGATTATTTCCTATGGTTTGGAGCAATAATTTGGGTTTGGAATTTAATTAATGTCAAGTGATCCATATAATCTATTTAATTAGGGATTAGCCTCAATACCCTTAATTATTTCAATTATATATTAAGAATCTTTAGATCATATAAAGGGTGTGACATTAGTTGTAATTCTTACATGCAATGGCGGACCTGCACTATTGCCTATGTGGGCAAGTGCAGACAGTAACTTGTAAAAGTAACTATTTTTTCTATTAAAAAACTGATCCGTTTTTCTTTTGGAGTTGCCAACTTATAAGTAACCAAATGTGTTCGGTCTCTCAATTACTTGTAACCTGTATGTTTGAACAATAGACATGTTTTACTACATTCTTGAAATTAATATCCTTGTGCTTATATTTGTGCGACTGTGGAGGCATTTTTAAAATATGTAGTTCTTTGTGATTTCATTAGAAACTCCAGTCTAGGAAATCAGATTAGAAGAAATAATAGTGGAGTCAAAGAACCATGTGGGTCAGCTTCTGTGAGGATAGTTAATTCTTAAACCATGTGTTCCTTACTCTGTCTTAATCAAGATATGACAGTATTCACCTCCTTTTACTCTTTTTATTTTATTTATTTTATTACTATTTTTCATCGATTGTTGTAACTTGTTTTGCTCAAATTTGACATGTTTCTTAAAGAAATTTTTTGCTTTCAATAATGATTGGATTATAGACAGCATTGTGTTATCTGTTATGGTATAACATTTAGTGAATTGCCTATCGCTTGTTTGATAAAATGTCTGAACCACCTACTTTCTTTGGACTGTGCTTCACAAACCAATTGAACTGCCTTTGATTTGATTCTAGTTTCTTGTATTAGTATATGCTATTTGATTTTCAAATTTTTCTCTATTTATAGACGTGGTTTTCCTTATACTATGTTTCTTTGTCTATATGATAAAGACCATCTAAATGTAGCCGTGGTCACCACTACTGGGTACCCATATGTTAATAGTATAGTTAACTTAGTTTAGATTTACTAAGTTGTTACTTTCTCTTGTCTTAATGGTTGGTGTTGTGGTCATGTACCCAAAAGTCAAATTTTCAATTCTTATATTTAATCTTTTGCAAATGTAAGATAAGGCTATCTACCATATACCCTTCCATGGATCTTGTGCATGGCAAGAGCTTTTTTTTAAAAAAAATCGGGGGGGCTGTCTCCGAACCCCTGACACTAAATGTGCAAACATAAATACAATTTCTTGGGTCTACCACTGCTTACATGTGATGCCTTTATTTTAGAATTACGAAAATATATAATTTATAAAATTTATTTTCCCAAAGGAGATAAATTTTAGACAATTATATATAATTTTCTCCTACTTAAGCATAATAAGTATTTTGTCTTATACTTTAATGTTAAATGCTGAATTTTTATGGCAAATTTTATTGGTTGACAAATGCAAGCCAATATGATTTCTAGAAACACATGTTGTGAAGTGTTTCATATTGTTAGAAATACATGTTGTGAAATGTTTCATGTTATTGGACATTGTTGTGGATCTATTATTTTGAATTATTATATGTTAATTACCTACCCAAAGGGGGTTGTTACATATAATAATTTGGAAAATTGCATGAAGAAATTATTGATGAGATTACGTAATTCAAAAGTATATATCTACCCAAAGGGGATAAATTATTTTTAAATTAGATGTGGTATTATAGAGAAATATGTATAATTTAAAAATCTATCTGCCCAAGGGGATGAATTTTTATAATTGTATGTAATTCGCCTTGTTATTCAAATCCTCATTTGTTAGAAAATATTTGTATATTATATTCCTTGCCCAAAGGGGGTTTCTGATATATAAATTATTTTGTTGTTGCCCAAATTTAATCTTATTGCGTTGTGTATATCAATCAATTATTTTTTTTGCCATAAACAACAAGCATGCCATTGTTGAGTTATTGACTATGTCAAATTATAAGGAATAGAGATGTATAATTTATAGAATATTTTTATTTATTGAGTTGTATGCTTCCACTTGAACTGTTTAAGTGCAATTTTTTTAAAAAAAATGCTAATGTATTTAAATTCATGATTAGTAAAGGTGTTACACCTTCTTGTGGAATGCATCATGATTTTGGGCAAGATGTGCAAGAGCTTTTATGAATTACTACAGGTGAATACCATCAAAGTGTGATTGCTTGTATTGATTCATGGAAATTTCTTTGTGATTTAGTAATGCCTCTAGTTATTTAATACAATTTCGTATCCAAAGGGGGTTATTGTGTGTTTTAATTGGAGGTTTGTTGAAGATAGAGTTATTGAGAGTGCATTGGTCTAGGTGATCTATTTGCTCAAAAGGGACAAATCTCTAAAGCCAGTGTATGCTCATTAATTGATTCATATGAGGCTCTGACCTTGGTTTAAACCTTGGTATATGCATTCTGCCCAAAGGGGAATGTATTGTTTTGTTGGTCTCGTTATAATAACTTGCCTTAATTAAAGCTGTATTTTGCCCTATAGTTTATTATGATGCATTTGTTTTGCCTTAACAGTAAATTTTTGTTAGTTCCTGTAAATTAATTTTTAAATAAATTTGACCAATGCATCTATATGTAAGTAAGTAGGAGTAGATGTATATTCTTAGTACTTTGTGAAGATGACATTTTATTTTTCAGTCAGATGTTAACGAAACAAGAGTTTTTTTTATCTTGAAGTAGCCTTCTTTATATATAGAACATGAGTTTTAGATTCTTTTAATTCCCTTGATCAGTGGAGTTATATTCAATTTGCTTTTCTAGTCACTTTTGTATGCAAACTGACAATTATATTTGGGACTTTTGTTTAAATTTTATTAATGCTAATCATTATTGTTATTTCTCCTGACAACTGAGAAATATATGTATGAAATAGTATCTTTAAGCATACTGTGAGCTTAAAGATATTTGGATGTCATAACTTTTGAGATCTCATGTTGTATTATGACAAGTAAATTTATTTAACCTGAGCAATTTCATGTCGTTTGGAAATTGCGTTAATTCAATTTCATATTGTTAAGAAATTGAATTAAAAAAGTAATTTCATATTGTTTAGAAATTGCATTATGGAGTATAATTTCATGTTGGTTAGAAATTGCATTAATGTAATTTAATGTTGTTGAGAAATTATATTGAGGACCGATAAGAATCAGTGTGTTATATTGCTGATCATATTTTGGCACCAAATTCTTACTACACTATTAGGCCCATAATTCATGAAGATGTAATACTTATTGTATGTGAATATGGAAGGTCATATGCTATGATATTTTCGGTATATTGACCGCTATGTTCCTATGACAAGGTTACGTTGGATTGAATTGTGTTGAGATGTTGGAATTGGAACATTGTTTTTCAAAATCATTGCCACATAAAATAATTTAGTCATTTACCCGATACAATCGTTTTAAAAATAAAGTTATTCTCAAAAATATATCAAATTAATAATATAGCCCAAGTGGGAAAATGTTGGAAAATTTTATTTATGTGGGCAATATTAATTAAATAGTTGTGTTTTAAAATTAATTGGGTTAATGGATATTCCAATTCTATTATTTGGTTTGCTTATTGTGATCATGTTGAGTTGGGCTTATCACATCTGTTGGTATTGGACTTAGTTAGGCAGCGGTATAGGCTTTAGTGTGACCCTGATTTTCTGTGATGGATGAACCCAGTGGACACAATCTCTTTTCAGGATATTTGGCTAGGTCCCCTCTCTAGCCTATTTATATTGAGATTAAGGGTGCGTTTGTATTGGCTTTTTAAGAAAGCCTTTTTTATCACTTCCTTATTTTAAAAGTACTTCCTATAAAAGTTACAGCTATTTAGATTTTTTTTTAAAATATTTGATTTTTGAAAAAAAAATATTTGGCTTTTGACTTTTGCTTTTTTTAAAAGTTAAAATTTTTAGCTTCCGAAAAAAGTAGGTTTTTGACTTTTTTTACGACTTCTACTTTTTTTAAAAGCTGGCATCCAAACAGACTTTTTTCGAGAAGTGCTTTTTTTTCTTAAAAAAAGCAGTTTTTGAAGAAAAAAAAGCCCATCCAAACGGGCTCTAAGTCCTATGAGCATTTATACTCTCATCCTATCGATGAGGCTGCCACTTTTGGAAAAGGTTATAGAGAAGAAGATCCTTGCATGTAGTCTCTTCTTTCCTCCAACGTTGTGATAATCCAACAAGGTACACATAATCTCAACTTTGATTTTATATTATTTAGTATTTTATAATTATATACATGATCTAGGAAGTATAAATCTTTCAAGTTTTTGTTGCTCTTCTATGAGATACGACGACTAGAATCTAACTTATTATTACTTGATAAAAAGACTTCGATATGTTAAGAACTAATCATACATAAAATTTATTAGATATAAGTTTAAAAGTGAGTTAGACTAGTAGCAGCATTATATGTATAATTTGTCTTTTATAAATTTTCATTTGCTTTCATAACTTTTTCTTTGTGTCATTTCATAACATGTTTCATTTCAAGAGTATTTAACGAATATTGGCTAGTGGTGAATAGGGGTGAAAGTGGGCCGGGCCGGCCTACAGGGGCCTACGGCTTGACCTACGTCACGCCAGACCTGATCTAGTACACTTCGTAAAACAGGCCAAACTTGGGCTTTGAAAAAGCTTGTTTAATAAAAACGCCGTAGGCTCACTTTCACAAGGTCTGGCCTATAAGTCTACAAGCCGGCCTATATTGTACTATTTATTTCAAATAAAATAAAATATAATAAGTATGCCTTGAAGAAAAAACAAAAGATATAAATTTAATCAATTGCAATTATTTATAACTTAATTACATTCGATTATATTTTAATAGAAATTTGACTTTATTTTTTATATAGGAAGAATCAACATCTCAGTATATTAGATTGTGTATATGAATATATTATTAAAAGGTTTTTGGGAGAGGTTATACTTACTACAAGCATTATGATGTGTTTGTTGGATTCATGTAGTTATTTTAATTTACATAGTATGGATTTGTTTGTTGGATCTGATGAAATATTTGTTATTTTGTTTGAACATTTTGCTTTTGAGAGTGACTTAAATGTAGATTGTATGAGTTTTGTTGTGATTCATGATTCTGTTTGGACGTTCAAATTATGATTTTTGGTTTAGCAACATAATTTGAGTATTGTGTAAAGTTGATTCATGGTTCTGCTTGGAAGTTAAAAATTAACAGGCTAACGGGCTGGGCCAGACCATTTGTTTTTTTATAAACGGGCCAAGACAGGCTAACAGTTAGACTCGTACTAGGTTTAGGCAAGGCCAAATTTAAATTTTTAACGTAGGCTTGGACTTTTCGGGACAAAGCTTGGCCCAGCCCAGCCCACTTTCACCCCTAGTGGTGAAGATATGGCTAGTAGGGGTGTGCATGGGTTAAGTCGGGTCAGGTTTTTGTGCCGACTCGTCCCAACTTAGTTTTTATAGGTCAGGTATTTTGACCCGACCCGCTTTAATTTGATCCAAGTCAGGTCTGACTTAGTTTGAATTTTTTTGAACTAGTTCAGAATCGGGTTCGATCTAACCTGACTTGGTTTCTGAAGTGGGTCTGACTTGGTTTCTGAAGTGGGTCAAATCTGACCTGACCCATTTTTGACTTGGTTTCAAAATATGTTTTTAATTTGATTTTTTTATATTTATTGATTTATTTTTAAACTCATGTAACTTAATTATTTATTTGTTTTAAAATATATAAATTTTATAATAAATTTGATATTAAAGGAATGTAATTTTAAGCCCCTGCACATGTGAAGCAAAATTAGTGAAAATTAATGAAAAGTAAAGGATGAGAGAACGCTCTTCTCATCTTAAGATGACAAATCACTAATTTTAACAACGATATAATATAAAATTACGTTACAAACGACAAAAATTTCGTCACAAAATTATTTTTTCGTTGGAATACTTTTTGTCGAAAAGCGACAAAATTTTTTCTCTAATGAAATTTTTTACAAAAATAAATTTTCTATCGAAATTTTCGACGAAATTTAGTTTTCGTCAAAAGTTTTGACGAAAATGATTTCCTCCATCAAATGTTTTAAACGAAAAAAGAATTTCGTCAAAAATTTTGACGAAATGTTTTTCGTTCAAAATTTTGATATGAATGTGTTTTGATGAAAATTTTGACGGAAATTGTTTTGAGGGAAATTTTTCATTCGAAACTTTCGACAAAATTTAGATTCTCTAAAGAATTTTGATAGAATATTTTTTCCGTCAAAATTTGTTATCGAAATATTTTTTGGCAATAATTTTTACGAAATTTTTTGACAGAAATGTGTTCCGTTGAAAATTTTGATGGAAATGTTTTATATCAAAAAACTTGACGAAAATATTTAGTTCAAAATTTTGAACTAAAAAAGAATTTCGTCAAAAATTTTGACGAAATGTTTTTCGTTCAAAATTTTGATATGAATGTGTTTTGATGAAAATTTTGACGGAAATTGTTTTGAGGGAAATTTTTCATTCGAAACTTTCGACAAAATTTAGATTCTCTAAAGAATTTTGATAGAATATTTTTTCCGTCAAAATTTGTTATCGAAATATTTTTTGGCAATAATTTTTACGAAATTTTTTGACAGAAATGTGTTCCGTTGAAAATTTTAATGGAAATGTTTTATATCAAAAAACTTGACGAAAATATTTAGTTGAAAATGTGTTTCGCTAAAAATTTTGATGAATTTTTTTTTTTTTTGTCAAAAAATTTAACGAAAATATTTCCGTCGAAAAATTTCGCCAAAATTTGAATTCTGTAAAGAATTTTGATGAAATTTTTTTTTGTCAAAATTTTTTGATGGAATGTGTTTCGTCGAAATTTTTGATAAATATATTTTTTTGTGAAATATTTTGACGAAATTTAGATTCCATAAAAAAAGTTGACAAAAATATTTTCCGTCAAATTTTTTTACAGAAATGTTTTTAGTCACAAATTGTGATAAAATATTTTTTGTAAAAAATATTGATGGAAATATTTCCTGTAAAAAAGTTTGACGTAATTGTTTTACGTTAAAACTTTCTTTTAACGTAATTGTGATTTTCTTTTTCGTTTTTTTTCACATAATGGGTTTGGGTCAAGTTTTAGGTCAATGGATCATTATTAAAATATGTCAGGTCTAAAAATGACCCAAATAAAAGTGGGTCAGTATTTAAACCCAGTTAAAAAAATAGATATTTATGGGTCAGGTCAAGGTCAGATCAAAGGCAGGACAAATGAATCAGTTTTTTGCACACCCCTAATGGCTAGTATGAGTTGTAAAGAAGTTCCATATTGGTTAGAAATGAACAAAGTGATAATTATATAAGTGTAAAAGATCCATAAAGATATAGTCTTAAGGTTTTAGGTTGAGGTGTGAGGTCATCTCACTTATTGTAGTTTATCGTTTTACCCATTGGTGGAAGAATCCTTTTTAAAGATTTTGGGCTCACCCGTACCGTTCGTAATAATGGTATCAAGGCCACAAAAGGCTAGTGTGGTTCTAACACTTGAAGAGAAGAGACTTCCGTAGAAGTTGCCCTTAGGTGAAGTATAATGTTGGGGGCCACAGAAATGGCTAGTGTGGCTCTAATATTTGAAGAGAAGAGACTTCCGTTCAAGTTGCCTTTAGTTGAAGTATGATGTTGAACCTCATAGTTGAGGAGAATATTGAAAATATTCAATTGTGAGTTGTAAAGAAGTTCTATAGCTAAGACAAAGACAACTTAAAAGGAAGAGAAAAGTGTTTAGTTGCAATATTGTATGTACTATTAATTCAATTTCACTTTTCAATTTGACAAATTCTTCTACCTATATTGTTTTAAACAATGTTATTAAGCTCAAATCGGTTAATGAATTAAACTAAATTTTTATTAAATTATATCATAAATATATTAAATAAGGGTTAAGCGTGTATCCTTTTAAAGGACACAAGTTGTATCTTTTTAGTTTTTTATACTATATACTACGGGTAATACATAATTATAATATGAAAAGTTATTTTGTTTCTCTCTTCAGCTGAAGTGACTGAGGAGAGAAAAAAAAAACAATTTTTCATATTATAACTAGAGTAAATACCATTTTGGGTCCGTAACAAAAAATGGTCCCTACTTTAGTCCCTTACAAAAATAAATTAGTCAGTTAGTCCCTAACAAATTCAAAGTGGACCCATTTTAGTCCTTTTGAGGGACTAATATGAGTCTTTTTTGAATTTGTGAGGGACCGCGATTTCAACTGAATGGGTCCACTTTTTTTTTTTGGATTGCTCCACTGGTTTCCGGGGCTTCGCCCCGACTATGTCCAGTCCGACCCGGGTAGGTTACCTAGCATTGGCAGGTGAGTCTCCCAGCGAGAATTTTCTGCATACACAAGGTCTCGAACTCGAGTCCTTGCTTAAGTGAAATGGGTCCACTTTGAATTTGTTAGGGACTATCTGACTAATTTATTTTTGTAAGGGACTAAAATGGAGACCGTGTTTTTTGTTAAGGACCAAAAATGGTATTTACTCTTATAACTATATACTACCCGTAATACATAATGTTAAAAATTAAAAGAATACAATTTGTATTCTTTAAAAGCACAAACTTTTTTCCCATTAAATAATGATATAAACCAATAACATAGTATAATAGCCTTAGTTGTAAGTGCTATTTTGTCTATCCCCATAACAAGATTCATCCCCCACTTTCTGCCGAAACCTGAATGTTTAAAACGCAAACCACACTTGATATTAGTTCATCCAATTGAATTAATTGTGACACGCTTATTCACTTTTGTCTAGCATCCTTCTAGCCTTTCGAGGCCCGGGAACGCTACTACTATTAATTTTTTTTTTTTAAAAAATCTTAATATCAAATCATTATATTATTTGAAATTAGATGATAAAAAATATCATTGTAAATCCTCCACTTTTGACCGGATTGAAGAGGTAAATTGATAGAAGTATGCACAAGTTAGTCTTAACACCACTTGGCCACAATATTAGAAAAAAATATTATATTACACAGAAGTCAAAATACCAGACTCTACGGGTGCATATCACAACCTTCTGGGAATCAATTTTTTTTTTTTAAATTTATGTTCCCAGTAACAGAAATGGATAGAAAACTCGTTTGGTAAAATCGATTTATTTTTTTGTTCCCGGGATGAACCGGTTTAATTTTTGTGCTGGGGAACAGAAAAAAGAATCAAAAAAATTCTGCATTTTTGTTCTCGGGCACAAAATGAGAAACACTTATCTCTCTCAATCACCCTCCACCTCTACCATCATCATCACCACCACCATCATCCCGACACGACCGTTGCCGCCATCGCTGCCGCCGCCGTTGTTCCATTAGTGCTGTCGTCACCACCCCCACCACCACGATGCCACTGCCACCATCACCACCACCTCCACCCATCACTACCACCATCACCACCACCACCACAACTACCATCGTCGCCACCACCACCACCACCATCACCACTACCGCCATCAACCACCACCACCATCATCGCAACCACTGTCGTCACCGCCACCACCACCATCACAATGCCAGTGTCACCACCACCATCACCACCACTACCACCTCCATGACGCCACCACTACCATTACCATCACTGTCACCAACCACCACTACCATTATCGCAACCACTACAACCGCCACCAACCACCACCACCACCATTACACCACCCCCGCAACTACCATCATCACGCCATTGCCACCACCCCCGCCGCCGCCACCACCACCATTGTCACCTACCGCCATCGCCGCAGCCACTGCCACCACCACCATGATGCCATCACAACCACCACCACCATGCCACAGCTACCATTGTTGTCGTCACCAACCACCATTCCTACCACCATTGTCGCAGCCACTGCCATCCCCACCACTACCACCGTCGCCGCCACCATTATCACCGCTATCGTCGCAACCACTGCTGTCACCACCATCACCACGTCACTGCCACCACCACTACCGTACTGCCGTTGTCGCCACCACCACCATGCCACCCCTACCGCCACCACCACCACAATCACATCATATGAAAGTGATGATTCGAAATTTTTTTATATTTAATAGGAATTATTTTTTATTATATTATTTGTTATGTTTTCAAACATAATTCTCATTCTTGGAATAAAAATAGAACATGTTATCAAACACATTTTTTTTCTCAGAAACTGTTCCAAAGCACAGAAATAGAAAAGAATTGTTTCTTTTCAGAAACAGTGCTAGGGAATAGAATGGTTGTCATGCACACCCTACATATGTTAATATAGAAAACTTCCAATCCTAATTATATAAATAGGTAAACCCGGCCTATAAAGGAATATAGAAATTATTATTAAGTAATCTACTACGATGCAATGAATTATTCTAATATATAATCATGATATTATGAGATATTCTAATGGAGTGTATGGTTTGATGAAATAGCAATTAATTGTTAACGCATAAGTTTTGTTAACATGGTTTAACTTTTCTTTGCTACCCACTAGTTAAACAGGTTAAAATTTGAATGATTTCAGTTTTTGTTGTGCTATGATATGAAACAACTTCGTAAAAAGCTTGTGCTTGTTAAAGCCATATCTTAATGATGCTTAGTGCTTCAAGCATATATGACTTGACTAAGTTTGTGCTGTGAGTTTTAAGTCTCCAGACAAATCATTTGATATCAACAAAGTGAGAATATGCTTCTCTAAGTGCCAATATTTTTATTTCACATATGTTATCAATGACATTGGAATAAAATATCTTGTATATTGATTGAGTATAAAAAAAAAATTTCCCACTTTGCCTAGCGCATACTTTTTGCTTTCACTTGTCTTAGTGGCTAGTGCCCTTCCCTTAATTAATTAATCTTGGTTAAAATATATTGTCAAATATTTCTTAGGCTAAGTCAAAAATGGCTTGTGAACGCTAATATGCTTGGCTACCCTGGAAACCTGACATGATACATATTCAGAAGGCATACAAGCTTATATCTACTGAAAAATTTATGACCGTGCAAATTGTATATGAATTCAACTTTTATAAAGGCCCGAAAGCCCGAAACAGACAGGGACAAGTGCTAGGATGACAGTTGGGTTTAGTAAAGGCCCGATTGTGTAGGATCAGATAATTGGAAATAAGGTTTAAAATTCTAATTTTGATTTTGTCAAGATTAGAATTGATTAAGAAGCTACATTTTATGTTTGAACCAATTAAAAAATTAGAATGTAAAATTTTAATTCTTAATTAAATTGAAATTCTATTATTTTAAATATTTTATTAAGAATGTATAAAATTATTACATATAAATTGTTAAATAAAAAAATTAAGTTATTATAAATATAATTTTTCAATAGAACTTGTTTTGTTAAATTACGTGTCTAGTTTTCATAAAATTATGTCTTTGATAAATGATCAGTGCCAAAAATATTTGACGGGTTAAAATGTAGTCCCACTCCAAATTCAAAACCTCTTCATGGAAACTTGTAACACTCACTATTACTAAGCTATAGAAATTTATTACTTTTAATACTTTTATTATTCTATTTTTTATATATTCAATATAAATTTAATAGAATTATTATATATACAACAATTTAAACTATTTTTCTCCTCGAAAGCAATAATATATCTTTAAAAATAAAAAATAATATAAATTATAAAATAATATTTAAAATTTTTATCAATGATTTTAAAAAATAATTTTTTTTACTTTTTTACATATAATTTGATTTAAAATTATAAGAATTCGATATTTTTTTTTATTTAAAAATTTAATACATAAATTCATTGAAATATATAATTTAATTCTAAAAAATATATCCAATATAAATTTAAACTAATTAGAATATATTAAATAAAAATATTATAAAATTTAAATTCTAAAAAAATTATAAACCAATGAATATATATATATATATATATATAATTCTGATTGGTTTATATATATATATATATATATATATATATATATATATATATATAAACCAATCAGAATTATTTTTCCTAAACTCCAAAATAATGTCGTTTGGAGTTGTAGGAGACTATGAAATAACTTTATCTATTGTTGCAAGAAAAAGTGTTTTGAGATTGCAAAAGATAACTTTATCTCCTGTTGTAAGAAAAAAATATTTTTTCATATATATAATAATTCATAATTTAATTATATTTGAATTAAATATAAATTTATTTTATTTTATTTTTGATAATTTTATCTAAACTTGTATTTTGTATATTTTAATTAGATTAAACATATATTTGTTCTATTTTTATAAAAAAAAAAATCACAATCTCAACAATAGTAAAGTTGGGGGGGGGGGGGGGGGGGGAGTTTGTTGACATTATAACCTAAGGCTGTGGAAAGATGTGGGTAAAGTGGGCATTAAAAATATATATAATATCTTATCCTTAAATGAGCAATACAGCTTATAAGTTAATGTGGCTTAGTGATTGGAATTACAAATTTTTATGAGGAGGTTAGCTGAGGTCCGATCCGATCTGTTGCACTCATTCAAAAAAGAATAGGAATATAATTTTTTAAAAATTTTGTATAAAAAATTATAATGTTTTAGTAAAAATTCAGGATTGAAATAATATAATATATTTATTTTTTAATATCACAAAATTAGACTCTTGATTAAAATTTCAATTCTAAAACATACATACCAAATATTAGGGGTGGTAAACGAGCCAGGGGCCTTTGACTCGACTCGTAAAGGCCTGAGCTCGTTTAATAAAAGCTCGTGTTGGAACCAGACTTGGACTTGTATAAAAGCTCGTTTAATAAAAAGGTCTCAGGCTCTAATTCAGAAGCTCGGCCTTAGAGCCTCCCAGGCTAGCCTAGTATATAAATATTTATTTATACTTTTTATACTACTTGTAATAACTCTCTCTCATCAATTTATTTCACCCTATTTTATTGGTTTAACAGACTTTTTGAATGATTTTGTTCTATATTATGCTTTTTGGATATATATTGAATTTATGTATATTTATGGAATTACTAGTGCTGTTCTATATTATCCTTCATCCTCCTTCACACAAACAAACCCACAAAAACTCATTTGTTCCACTGTGCACTGCTCGTTTGTAAATAAATCAGGCCACAGACCAATATTATATTCGTAACAGGTAACAGGCTAAGGCCAGTCAGACACGATTAAATACAGGCTCGACCCGTTAAGATCAAAGCTCGGCTCGGCTCGACCCGTTA
Organism: Gastrolobium bilobum; assembly: GCF_033153095.1. Lineage (NCBI taxonomy): Eukaryota > Viridiplantae > Streptophyta > Magnoliopsida > Fabales > Fabaceae > Gastrolobium > Gastrolobium bilobum. The sequence goes on from NW_026898734.1 coordinate 28,667, forward strand.
AGATCAAAGCTCGGCCCGTTAACACCCCTACCAAATATGATAATTTGAATTGTAAAGTAAAATTTATAATTTCAAAACTTAATTTCAAGTATAATTCTATGGGATAGGATATTGTGACACCCAAGTTATGTTACACCCATGTGACACCCAGTCAATCTCACCGTTAGATCGCTTATGTTGATCCAACGGTTATATTTATTTCCATCTTTGTATGGTCATGATTTTCCAAATTTAAAGTGAAAGCATTAAATATGGAAAATCATAACCATACAAAGGTAGAAATAAATATAAAATATTAAATTTGGAAAATCATGACCATACAAAGATGGAAATAAATATAACCGTTGGATCAACATAAGCGATCTAACGGTGAGATTGACTGGGTGTCACATGGGTGTAACATAATTTGGGTGTCACAATATCACATCAGCTCCGGCATCCTGCCGTCCGAGGTCTCAACCCTCGAGTTACCTGAACCTGAAAGTGTGCCCCAAACGTGGGGTGAGATCTCTAAACAGAAATCTCAGTAAGACAAGGGGTCCTCAAGGATTTCTCCACCCTAAGCTCACTTACATGTGCAATATAAGTTCAAAAGCAGTAATATAATATAAGTTTGAAAATCAGTGCAATGCAGCAGAATAATCATGTCATGTGTGTCAACTATTCTACTGGCCAGAGAAATACAGGATTTACATACGTCTATTACCTACAATCAGTGCAAGTCACTACTTGCACTGACCCACAGAATCACCCTATGGTATGTCTCCTACATACACAGGCTTACCATCTAGGTGGAACAATACATGCATATTATAAGCACTTGCACATAACAGCTCAACAACATTTCAAATATAAATACATGAAAACACATCATGCATATAAACCATCCCCCCATGGGGTATGGTGGAACCAACAATGGCTAAATCGAGGACACGAAAAACTTACCTCTTAAGCAATCAATCCAAGCCAAGTCCACGCAAGCTCAATGTTACCAAACAGCACAATCACAGTCTGTTTATACAATAATTAATCATCCATAATCATTGCCCAAGGTTCCATTAAGTGATTAAGGCTTTCCAACTCATTTTAAGTGATTTAAGACTAAATCTGCAGGAGGTATTCGAATACTCCTCGATGAGTATTCGAATACTCCATGTCTCCAGAAAGTATCCGAATACTTTCACTTAAGTATCCGAATACCACAAGGTATCCAAATACTTTTCACTAAGTATCTGAATACCACAAGGTATTCGAATACATTACCCACAGTATCCGAATACTACCCAGTATTCGAATATTTCTTCAAGGTATCCGAATACTTTTCTTCCCAAAGAAGTATCCCAATACTCCTGCAAGGAGTATTCGACTACCCCTTGATAAGTATTCGAATACTACACGAAAAGTATTCGAATACTCATCAGATAGAATGCAGAAACTCGAGTTGTCATCTGCATAATTCCATTTTTAAGTGTCCAAACATGATTTGGAGTCCAAAGACTCCGTAAACAGATGTTCATTAACATAGTTTAGACTCAGAATCTCAGTCCTTAACTCAAATGATCAAAGTTTCACTTTTTAATGGATTAAACAAGCTAAAATCAGGAAAATAACAAAGAGGTGATCATGGAATACCTCAAGTGCTCAAAACTCAGAAAATGAGACAGATTAGGAGCCTCCAACACAGCTACACAACATTGACTTAGAAGGACCACGAAAATGCACCACAAGTTGGCTCTTTTACACTTAAAAATGGTTCCTTAAAGCCACCAAGACAAAACAATGGCCCACACAATGAGAACCCTCAACTCAGCCCTCAAGACCTCTCAAACTCAGAAACTAAACTCGGAAATGGAGCACCTTTCAAACACTCAAGGCTCAAGCACACTCAAGTATGAAGCTTTTGTGAAGAAGTCAAGAGGAAATGTGACCTCTTGAAGGTTCTCTATGGAGAAATAAAGGTGGCAAATGGAGGACGAAAGCTGAAGGCAGTCAGCAATAAGGGTCTCACGTAGGATGAAAATAAGGCCTAGGGTTTTGGGCCTATTATATATATATATATATATATATATATATATATATATATATATATATATATATATATAGGTCCATTAAACTAATCACACAATATTAGCATTAATAGCTACGCTTATCGTTTTAATCTCAAACTTGGGATTCTGAACCTAGCCGTTTTTCTAGGATTTGTCATATTTTTATTTTATTTTTCTCAGTACTTTGCCGGTACGCGCTTTTACGTAGTCAGTATTAGTTCTGATACCAATTCTCATTATTTTGACTTGAAACTTGTTATGCTAGTCCTATATATTATTCTAGTGACATATACACATTTTTCATAATTTTTCGAGATACTTCATCCGTATGCATTTATACCGTGGAGCAGAACCGGTATCTGCACTTTTCGTCAGAAAAACGACTTTCAACATTATTAATCACTTACCATAATTATTTAAGCCTTCTCATAATTATAAGGGTCAATTATGAAATTAACTCATTAATCTCATAATTAATTAATTAAATTCCTAATTTAATGGTGCAGGTTCTTACAAAGACCAGGAACAAATTTTAGGTAATAGACATTCAGTGTCCTCGAGTCCTCATGATCATGATCCCTATCATAGATCCCCGAGTGAACACCTGTTCTATTCCTAGGGTCTTTATCTTTAAACGCATATTAACAATAAAATATTGGCGAGACATAAATATGATAAAGATAAAGTTTGCTCAAATTTATTAATCATGAAATACTAAATAGAAAAAGGTGTTCATATGAAAAAGTAGTTTGTCTCTAGGACACCTATATACTAACAATCTCCCACTTGGCCTAGATCCAATCAGATCGACGTGTCAAGCCTAAATACTCACAATGACTATCATGTTTTCTCTGAGAGAGACCCTTCGTCAGAGAATCGGCTAAATTATTATCAGTGAGGACATAGTCCATCTTTATCTCCAATCTTTCAATAAACTCTCGGATGAGGTGATACTTGCGGAGCACATGCTTGGACCTTTGATGAGACTGGGGTTCCTTGCCCTGGGCTATAGCACTAGTGTTGTCACAATACAAAGGTATTGGATCAACAATGCTCGGAACCACTCCAAGTTCTGCAACAAACTTCTTGATCCAGACTGCTTCCTTAGCCGCTTCTAAAGCCGCTATGTATTCTGCCTCAGTAGTAGAGTCTATCGTGGTCTCTTGCTTGGAACTCTTCCAAGAAACTGCTCCACCATTTAAGGTGTAGATAAAGCCTAACTGAGATTTACAGTAGTCTTTATCACTCTGGAAGATAGCATCAGTGAACCCCTTCACTTTCAGCTCATTACTGCCACCATAAACCAGAAACAACTCCTTAGTCCTTCTCAAGTACTTAAGGATTATCTTTACGGCCGTCCAGTGACTCTCTCTAGGGTCAGACTGGTATCGGCTCGTAATGCTTAAAGCATAAGAAACGTCTGGTCTAGTACATAGCATGGCGTACATAATGGATCCAATTGCTGATGCATATGGAATCCTCTCCATGCGTTCCCTTTCGGCAGGTGTCTTAGGACACATAGCCTTAGAGAGATGAATGCCATGACCGACAGGAAGAAAACCCCTTTTCAACCCATCCATGCTAAACCTCTTTAGCATCTTGTCTATGTACGTGGATTGGAATAATCCCAGCAACCTCTTGGATCTATCTCTATAGATCTTAATACCTAGTATATAGGTTTCCTCTCACATATCCTTCATGTTGAAGTTCTTAGACAACCAAACCGTTATGGACTGTAACATGGGAATGTCATTTCTAATGAGCAATATGTCATCTACATGTAGCACAAGGAAAACAACAGCACTCCCACTAACCTTCTTGTAGACACATGGTTCATCCTCATTCTTGATAAAACTGTTATCCTTAACGACTTCATCAAAACGAAGATACCAGCTCCTGGAAGCTTGCTTAAGCCCATATATTGACTTTTGAAGTTTGCATACCATATGCCATAGTTATAAAACTGAACCCGACCCGGCCGGGTCTACCCGGAACCCGACGAACCGGTCATCAGACCGGGTCGGGTCAAGCATTGGATCGATCATGCATCGACCCGGTCAAACCCGGACAAAACCAGCCAAACCCGGTGACCCGTTCGGGTCATACATTTATAAAAAAATCAAAAAATCAAAAAACCAAAATTGTTTAATCTTGTCAAAAAAAATGTAGAACTCATTTTAAAAACTTTATGTAATTTTATTTGCTAGTATACTCTTTTACAATGACCTCAAGTTTCAGCTTCTAATACTGAAGCAATTTACGGAATAATAAATTAAGAGAATGTGACATATGTCATTTTTAATGTAGTTGAATTTGAAAAGTATGAGTTCAATGTCATTGAGAGGTATGTTTATGGGGATTCTTAGTTGCAATTTAAATTGACATAGTAATAGCATGCATTTTTTTATTTATGCTTCTTGTTTTTGAGTTTATTTAATGAACCTTGTTTAATTCATTTTAGACATGGAGAATATAATTGAATTTATATGTTCATATTTATATATATTTTTATATATCTATATATATCTGGGTCAACCGGTTCGACCAGTGACCCAGTAACCCAGTACCCCAACAGGGTCGATGCCCGGGACGGGTTTAATAACACTGACATATGCTCTTGGCTCTTGGATTCAAAACCTTCAGGTTGTGTCATATACACTTCCTCCTTCAAGAACACATTCAAGAAGGCGGTTTTGACATCCATTTGCCAAACTTCATAATCATAATATGCGGCTATCGCTAGCATGATCCTAATAGATTTGATCATGGAAACAGGTGAGAAGGTTTCCTCAAAGTCAATTCCTTGTCTTTGATGGTAATCCTTCGCAACCAACCTAGCTTTATAGGTTTGGATGTTGCCATCAGCATCAGTCTTCCTCTTGAAAACTCACTAGCACCCAATAGGAACTATTCCCTCAGGTGGTGGAACCAAGGTCCATACCTTGTTTTGATGCATCGAATTTATTTTGGATTCCATGGCTTCTTACCATTTTGAGGAGTCAACATCCTTGACTGCCTCAGTGTAGGAAACAGGCTCGTCATCCTCAACGGTCTGCTGATTCTTAATCACAAAATCGTACCTCTCAGGTGGATGACTAACCCTAGTGCTCCTACGGGGCTGGGTGTCTACTGCCTTTAGTTGAGGCATCTCCTGATCAACAGACTCGGGTTCCCCTATCTGTTCTTGTAGGTCTTGAGTTTCTTCAAGTTCTACCTTACTCCCACTATATTCTTGAGAAAGAAGGTCTTCCTCAAGAAAAGTAGCATTCTTGGACACAATGACTCTTTGGTCCTCAGGTTAGTAAAAGTAGCATCCCTTAGTTTTCTTAGGGATATCCTACAAAGTAGCACAAGGTGCTCCTATCTCCTAAATTTTTAGGTGCTAGGGTCTTGACATAAGCTGGACAACCGCATACCTTGAGATAACTCAAGTTGGGTTTTTGGCCCCTCCATATCTGATACGAAGTAGTCAGAACAGATTTTGACGGAACCCTATTAAGAAGGTGTAGCACCGTATGCAGAGCGAATCCCCAAAACGATTTTGGGAGCTTCGTACCACTCATCATAGAACGTACCATGTCTAACAAGGTTCGGTTCCTCCTCTCTGACACATCATTCTGATGTGGTGTGTAAGGATCTATCAACTGTGAGAGAATCTCATTCTCTCTTAGATAATCCTGAAACTCCTGACTCAGATATTCGCCACCCCGATCAGATCGAAGTGTCTTAATCATCTTGCCAAGTTGTTTCTCCACTTCATTCCTAAACTCTTTGAACTTTTCAAAGGCCTCGAATTTGTGTCTCATAAGATACACATATCTGTATCTGGACTTATCATCAGTCAAGGTAACGAAGTAGGAGTATCCTCCTCTAGCCTGAGTAAATAAGGGCCCACAAACATTAGAATGAATGAGTTCTAGTAACTCATTAGCTCTATGACTCGCAACTTTCTCGACCTTGGTCTTTGTCATTTTACCAGCCAAACAAGACTCACAAGGCCCATAGGATTCAAAATCCATGGAATCCAGATAACCATCATGATGGAGTCTATACAGTCTTGTCTCATTAATGTGTCCCAATCTATAATGCCAAAGATAGGATCAATTACCTAATTTACGCTTCTTAGTTTGAATACTAGGAATGTCACTATCTGTATTTAAATCCAAAACATACAATCCATTCACTCTAGATGCGCAAGCATAAACAAGATCATTCATAATGATGAAGAACTTGCCATCTTTTATTACAAAGTGAAAACCAGATTATTCTAAACTAGAAATAGAAATAATGTTTCAAAAAATAGACGAAACATACAAACAATTATTCAAATGTAAAGAAAGGCTCGTAGGCAACATAAGATCCATATCCCAATGGCTAGTGCAGCAACTCTTGCTCCATTCCCGATGCAGAGATTGACCTCTTTCTTCTCCAGTTTCCTAGGACTCTTTAGTACCTACAACAAATTGCAGATGTGAGATCCACAGCCAGTATCTAATACCCATGAAGCTGAATCAACACTTGAAAAATTAATTTCTATAGTGAACATACCAGAGGCTGAAGCATCATCATGCTTCTTTCCCTTGAGGCTCGCAAGGAATAATGGGCAGTTCCTCTTTCATTGTCCTTCCTTCTGACAATGGAAACATACATCTTTAGCCTTGTCCTAGAATTTCTCCTTTCATTTCCCCTTGTCTTTGCCCTTCTTCTTCTTGGGCTTGAGCTTGTCTGACTCCACAGACTTGCCCTTACCCTTGGTCTTAGTTAGGCCCGCCAATCAGAAGAACTTGGGTCCTGTTCCTTTTAACAGCACCCTCAGCAGTGGTCAAGAGGTTCAACAACTCTGGGGGTGTTGTCTCCACTTTATTCATATAGTAATTGACCACAAAGCCATTATATGAAGGTGGCAAGGACTGCAAGACTAATTCAACACTTAACTCATAGTCCATGATAAAACCCAGAGAAGCAAGCTTCTCTATTAGCCCAATCATCTTGAGGATGTGCGGTCCAACCGCCATACCCTCAGCCAGCTTGCAGCCAAACAGCTCCTTGGAGGTTTCAAAACGCTCAGCCCTCCCTTGTTTATCATAAAGCTCTTACAGATGCAAGATTATGGAGGGAGCATCCATATGCTCATACTGACGCTGAGGCTCCGCAGACATAGACGCAAGCACTATACATACTGCTTGCTCATTGTCTGCCAATTGTTGTCTATGAGCTTCCCAGTCATACTGGTCATACCCATCTTGCCCTTTAGTAGGGGCAATAGGAACAGGAGAATCTAGAACATATGCTTTCTTTTCAGATTGTAAAACTATTTTTACATTCCTATACCAATCCGTGAAGTTTGGTCCAGTTAACTTGTTAGCATCCAAAATAGAGCGTAAATTCAAATTTTTGGCCATAACTCAATTTCTGAAAATAAAGATAAACTTACATAAGTATTTCACGATAATAACCAAATACAGAGACTTTTAAACGTATAAGGCCCTCCCACTATTTTATCTAAAATCAATGACCCTCAGTGATTGATTTAGGGTTATCCTTCATAAGGACATCCTTAATGGGCTAAGAGAACGACTAGGTCCATTAGTCTCCGGCTGAGCCTGCAAAACTAACTTATCTAGTGGGTTGATTTCATCAACAATATCTCTATATCTTCTCTTAGATCATCAGGTTGACAACTCATTGTCACTTAGTGTTACATCACTATGTAACAACCTGGCCCATTGCCCTAGATGCATAGACCTGGCTGAGCCTGCAGTTTATGTATCTAGTTTAGCACAAACCATCATCCTAAGTGTCATACACTTCAAATGGCACCCTTGCCCGACTAAATGATAGGTCTTAGCTGAGCTAGAAAGAACTATTATGTAGAAGGGATTTGAATGTCATCGATGATGGGAGGCAATCAAAAAACATGCTAGATAATTTTACTTGACGGTTCATTTTAGTCTCATCATTAGTTATTCATTTTCCTTTATCTTACATGCATATTATAATCACTATCATATAGTTTTTCTTTTAAACGGCTTGTTTAAACATGCATACTAGTCGAGGGATGATCGCGTTTACTATAAACATACATACTAGTCGCAAATTAAAAAATTCAAATTTCAAAATTCAAAAAGTAAACAGAATTCATAATTTCGAATAACAACTTTGAACCTTTGAAATTCAAAATTTAAATTTTAAGTTTTTGAAAATTCGAATTTCTATAAGAAACATACACGCATGCATAAATTCAAATATCATATTTTTTAAATTTAAACGCAAGTGGATGATCATGGTGCCTTCCGATTCTCAATCCAAAGCATCTTCAATCCTCGGATCATCATCTTCTTGGCTGAAACATCTTTGTGCTCCATGGACATTTTTAAACTCCATCGATTTAAAATTTAGATCCAAAAACTTACATAAAATTTAAAAATGCAGAATTTTAAATCGGGATTTTAAATTGGGACAAAAACAAACCCATTTAACCAAAGAATTAAAACAAAAAACAAAATGTAACCATACATTCGAAGCACCATGATCATCCAATAATCAAAGTACCTACAAGGAGGTTAGAGGCATACAAGACAATATACGATTGCTAAGCATTATCGAATTCATCTTCAAAACATGATCAAGATTCATAAAAATGAAATTGTGATGTGGTTGCCCACTATGTAGGTTGCGGCTATGATGGTGTCATTACCATAATGGTTTTGACAATTCTAGTCCAACTAGATTTAAAATACATCCTTAGCACCAAGACTCTCTTGGCCGCCACTTTATCTCCATAAAGTGATGTCTCTTTTCACATAATCACAAAAAATTAGTCATTTCACAAAGAATAAATTTTTAAAGAATCTTGTTCAAAAAGATGAAGATTTCAAAAATAGTTTTTGAAAATTTGATATCAGATTTCTAACCCAATTCGTTTGCAGCAACGAACCAGGCTCTGATACCACATGAAAGGTTCGAAATTCAGCACCATAGTCATACTATAGAGTGTATACATGGGTGAAAAAAAATAAAATTTCGGGGAGCAAAAGCATAAACCATCTATGCACCCCATGTATGAATGTTTTAGGAATCTTTACGTTGAAATGAGATAGGGTTTCAGAATTACCTTTTCACTTGTAGGTGCAAAAGGATGATGCCCTCCAACGATGATCCACATGGTTATCTCCTTCTTGCAAGCAAGAACTCTTTCTCCTTGATCCCTCCTTATCCTCAATGGCTGGGTAGGCGCATGCAAGGAAGAGGCTACCAAGTGTTTGGATTATTTTACTCAAGACTGTAATGGTGTTTTGAGATTAGGTGATGGTGCAAGCAAAGAGAGAGAAGAAGAAAGGTTGGAACTTTTCCTAAAACCCTAAGAGGAGGGAGCATCAGTTTTTCTGATTGTGATCAATTGATTTTGCTCCCCTATGGGAGGCGCACATATGGAGTGATGAGAGGATTTATCTTTGCTTGATCCTCTCACTCCATAACATACCAGACTGTTGGGAGCCTTTGGAAGCTTCATGACTTGAATTCAAAATTCAAGCATGGATCATATCCATTTGTTCCATGCAATCTGATGCAGAATCCAGTCAGGATCTCTCTCCGCATAGGCGCCCCTTTTCCCTCTTCTTCCCTCAGAAAGTTTGTTGCAACAATATCATTTGAATTCAAAATTCAAATAAAGGAGCAGTTGAGAGAATCTTCATCCAATCTCTATTGGATAATTCTTTCAGATAATTTAAATTATCCTAAGATTATTTAAATTATCCTCAACAACCTAACCTCATAGAATATAAAATTCAAATTCAAATTTCAAATTCCAATTTGAAATTTAAACTCAAATATAAATTCAATCTTATCCAAGTTCGTAATTCGAATTCAAAATTCAAAATTCAAAATTCAAAATTCAAAATTCAAAATTTCAATTTCAAATTTAAATTTCAAATTTCAAATTCACGGAACTACAACACGTAGCCCGGACTATAATCTTGAGACATTAATACAACTCGGTTGTAACTAAGACATAGTGAATCAATAAGGCATGGACACTCCCCATGCTCACCAAATAAGGCAACGAGGCCCAACAAAGTCACAGCTCAATAGCAACAGACATAATCCAGCATCCAAGCATAATCAGCATAAGCAGGTAAACATCAACCAACTAAGCTCCGGCCTCCTGCCTCCCGAGGTCTCAACCCAGCGTTACCTGAACCTGAAATGTGCGCCCTAAATGTGGGGTGAGATCTCTAAACAGAAATCTCAGTAAGACAAGGGGTCCTCAAGAACTCTTCCGCCCCAAGCTCACTTACAAGTATAATATAAGTTCAAAAATAGTAATTTCAATGCATGTTCATGTTAAGGCATTTATATCATGACAGTATAATCTCTTGCTTGACAAGTTAAATACTACAACTCATTAATCATGTGATGTATGTAAATGCGGTTCGACTGGCCAGAGAAAAGGATAGGGATTATGCACGTCTGCGATCCATCTAAACATAAGAGTCGCAGTCTTATGCCTTACACACCAGAGTCGCTGTCTGATTGTGTAAGTAAACAACATCACTTCCATACACTACATGCCTTACACACCAGAGTCGCAGTCTGATTGTGTAAGTAATCAACAGACATATTCACATATCTCAGGCATATATCAATGCATATAACATTTTCATAAAAGCATACCATGCATATAAACCACCCTCCCATGGAGGTCGGTGGAATAAACAACATATCAATCCGAGGACACGAAAGCTTACCTTTCAAGCTAGTTATCCAAACCAAGAATCCACACAAGCTCAAAGTCCACAAACAGCAAGATCACAATCTGTTTGGACCAATAATCACATCAATATACATACTCTACACGATCATGACATAAATACAACGCCTTTCATTTATGTTTCATGTCTTTAGACTTCTCACAAAGCCACAAGCCCTTAATCACTTAGATTCTGACTTAGTTTAATTATTACAGAGGTTCAACTTAGCCAATCTAGGGTCCACAAACCCCAAACATCATTCTGTATGAACAGTACCGTCACTGTTCCGAAATTCCCAGAATATCCGGATATTTGTCGGGGACATATCCGGATATCCCATATCCGGATATTTCGCAACAGAATGCAGTTCTGCATTTTCGCGAAGATATCACTTAAAGGTTGGGTTTTTAACCCATTACAACGTCCAAGCATGCAATTTTATAGGCTTTTATGTTCATGTTCAGGTTGGATACTTGTTTAACCTATTAAGCATGTCAAGACACCTCTTTTATCAATTAAAACTCATGACCAATGGTTGGTAAAACTTACCCAAGCTTTAAAACAGAGAAAGGAGTGCTCTTGGAGCTCACCAACAACCTCCAAGGTTCTGACTTTGAAGATGCACGAAAATGGCACACAGCAATGGTTCCTTTCCTTCAAAGATCACTCCTTGAAGCTCAAAATGCCTTCACAAAGGCTCCACCCTCACAACTTAGCAACACAACCCCTAAGTCTCACCAAGACAGACCTCAAACTCAGAAAGGTGAAGGCTTTCACCCTCCAAACACACACCTCTAAGTGTTTACAATGTTTAAAGAGAAGAATCCATGGTAAATGAGGTGACTTGGGAGAGTTTTCATGCAAGAAGGCCAAAGGAAGAAGGTGGCAGCTCACACTCAGCAAATTCTCACGTAGTGAATGTCAAGTTTATGACCTAGAAACTTGTGCACTCCTATATATAGTCTAATTAGTTTTAATCGCACGGTATTAGCGCTAATTGCTACGCTTAGCAATTTAATCGCAAACTTAGGATTCTGAACCAACTCATTTTTCTAAGATTTATCATATTTTTATTTTATTTTTCGCAGCACCTTTTCGGTACGCGCTTTCAATAGCCATAATCAGATTCTGGCACCAGTTCTCATTATTTTAACTTGAAACTCGTTTTACAAGTCCTACATATTATTTTAGGAATATTCATGCACCTATTATAATTTTTCGGGATACTTCATTGGTACGCATTTATACCGAGTAGCAGAACCGGTACCTGCACTTTTCGTCCGAAAAGCGACTTTCAGCATTCTTAATCACTTTTTATATTTATTCAAGCTTTCTCATAATTATTAAGGTCAATTATGGAATTATTTCCTAATTTCACGCATTTAATTAATTATTTTTCTTAATTAACGATGCAGGTTCTTACATTCACCCCACATTTTTAAGATTTTGCCCTTAAAATTAGAAAGCATACCTGTCTCGAAGCTCGGGATATTGCCGGAGAAGCTCGTCCTCTCGCTCCCAGAATTACCCTTTGGGGATTTTTCCCGTTCATTGTACTTTGACCATCGAAATGATCTCGCTCCTCCGCTGCTTCTTGCCACGATCGAGAAACTTGAGTGGTCCGACAGGAGTTTTTAAGTCCTCCTAAACCTCCACAACATCCGGTTGTACAACGTGCGAAGGATTCGCTACAAACTTGCAAAGTTGAGACACGTGAAACGCGTCTTGTGTGCTGTCCAAGTTCGGAGGCAAGGCAACCGGTAGGCAACAGGTCCTACTCTACCACGTAACTGGTATGGCCCAATGAATCGCGGGCTCAGTTTCCTCACTCCGAGTGCCCAAACAACACCGGTGACAGTGAAAGTCTCACAAACACGTGCTCACCCTAACGGAACTCCAGTGGATGATGCTTAACATCAATGTAGTTCTCCTGGCGACTCAGCGACTGCTTCAGCTTTCCTCTGATCATCTGAATCGGCTGGTGGTAAATTGGACAAAGTCCAAGCCAAACAACTCTTTATCTCCAACCTCAGACCAATAGGTAGGAGTTCTACACCTCCTACCAAACGGCGCCTCGAAGGGTTCCTTGCCCAGGCTAGCAAGGAAAACACAGTTGCACAAAAACTCAACCAATGTCAGGTACCTATCCCATGCTGGGCCCTGCACCCAGATGCAAGCCCTCAACATGTCCTCTAATCACTAGATGATCCGCTCAGTCTATCCAGTAGTCTGAGGGTGATAGGCTGTACTCAGTAGCAATTGAGTCCCAAAAGCTCTCTGCAGCGCCTCCCCGAACCAAGATGTGAGCTTCGGGTCCCTATCACTGATGATACTCTCGGGCACTGATATGCCTCTGGCAAGTGTGGTTTTTCAAGTTGAAATTGATAAGAATTGAGTCATAAAAGAGCAAATTAAATACATATTTGCTAAGTATACTAATTCTTTCTTTGTCAATAATATTTCTCACCTATTGGTTGTATTTATACAGGTAAAGGAGTAAAAATTACAAATTATAAAAAGCCTGTTGACGCGACTCCACACGGGTGTATCACAGTACAATTTCCAGCAACATGGCGCGGAATGGCGGCACACTGGCGCACACCCGCACCAGTTTACGAACTTCACAGCGGTACTTTGCAAGTGGCGCCAATTGGCGCCAGTTTCCCAAAAGTGAAGCTAGGTGGCGTCAACATTGGAGCAAAGTGGCACCAACATTGAAGCCAACTAGCTCCATTTTGTATTAGGAGAATGGCGCCTAGTGGCGCCAACCGGCGCCAAGTTACGAGGAATTTGGTCCGACTTTTCCTTTCAGACAGAAGCGCGGCGCCGAGTGGCGCCACACCGGCGCCAACTGGCGCCGATTGCGGGAAAGGAGTACCGTGTTTTCTGAAGGGAAATTTTGGAAGAAAGAAGCGAGGCTTATAAATAGGATCCTCATGACAAAATGAAAAGGGAGACATATTCTATTGAAGAGAGACGACGGTGGTGCTCAGAGAGGATTCCGGAGATCGACTTCTTCTTCTTCTTTCTCTATTAATTTACCAGGTTTTATGAATATTGAATATTTAGCCATGATAATAGTTGGCTAGTTTTTTTTTATTATAGTTAGGGTCACGAACCTTATGTGAACCCTTGTTACAATGGATTGGTTTATGATTATTCGTTTATATGATTATCTTTTTCTTTACCCTGTGCGTAATTATATCTTCTTTGTTAGACTTGATCAATCTAATAGTTGATGATAGTTTGAGGGTTAGAACCCTAGATAGGAATATTGGGGTTTTGATCTTGAAAGGGGGTAAGATAACAATTTATATGCATGCTAGGAATAGATGTATATGTAATTGCAGATGCTTAAATTATTGAGTTTATTGCTTAATTCCATGAGAAACATTGCAAGGAATTGGGGTTTCAATTAGGATTAAAGGGTTAACCTTGCAAGGAATTGAGGGTTAACTATTAATATCTTTAGATAATAATTTATCTGAGTAATTATATAATTGAATATTATAAATCAATCCAAAGTAAGAAGTGGGGATCATATGGTGAGTGTACTCTAGCTACAATGCTTTTCTCTTATTCACAAAAATCAATCTTCGTTCTTATTTTTATTCTTCAATATAAAAATTCAAAAACAAGTCTTTATTTTCAGTTCTCATTTTACACAAATCGACAATATTTGTCACAAACTCTTTGAACTCCTCCATTCTTGAAAGGACTATTAATTGATATACGATCACAATCCCTGTGGAGACGAACTTTTCTTATCATTATATTACTTGTGCGATCGGTATACTTGCCGGGAAGCATCAAGCTTTTGGCGCCGTTGCCGGGGATTGGCATTTCTTATATCAATTAATTTTGATTTTTAAGATTGAATTTTTATTTTATTTTATTTTTGATTTCTCTGTGATTCTTGAATAGTGCTACTAATCTCTTTTCTGAGTTGTATGCGAGGTAAAGAGCCAGAATTTTCACTTGAATTGGAGATTACAAAAGCAGAAAACTTGCTCGGAAAAAGATTGCATTCAACGAGTTAGGAATCCTGTCTGAAGAAGCACACAAGATGGCAGCAAACAATGAAGCGGACAATCCACTCATGGATACCATTCTGACGCCACTATTTAACAGGCCCAATTCCAGTATTGTCCATCCTGAAGTTGGCAACAATAATTGGGAGCTCAAGTCTGATAATATTCGACTGTTGGAGAGAGCTCAGTTTGGTGGAGAGGATGATGAAGACCCTCATAGATTCATAAACAGATTCCTGATGATCTATGACTCGACTAAACATCCTCAAGTGTCCAATGATGCAGTCCGGCTGAGAATGTTTCCTTTTGCTCTTAAAGGAAAAGCTTTGAATTGGTTGGAGAGGCAGCCTGCGAGAAGTATTCCCTCATGGGAGAATTTATCAAACAAGTTCTTTGCAGAGTTCTTCTTGATGGAAAGATACAATCAGATGGTGAATGATATCACCGATTTCACTCAAGCTGAGGGTGAAACTATGTGTACAACCTGGAACCGATTAAAAGATCTAATGAGGAGATGTCCTCATTACCTCATGACTAATGGTGATCAGGTCTGAATCTTCTTCAACGGTTGCAAACCTGAGGTGAGGATGGTGTTGAATGGTGCAGCAGGTGGCACGATTAAATCACTAAGAGCAAATGAGACTCTTGAGTTGATCAAAAGGATGGCTGCGAATGAAAATGAAGTGTTATCATCCAAGCCTAAGAGAGGTATCCTTCAACTGGAAGGTAATGATGCGGTGCTGGCTGAAAATAATTTGTTATCTCTGCAGATAGCAAACTTGACCTCAAGGCTTGATAAGATGCAGCTTGCTGGTGTTTAGACTAAAGCTGCTGCTGTTGTGTGTGAATATTGCCAGGACAATCATGAGTCTAATGAATGTCCTTATATGCCTTCTGATTCACCTCAACAAGTACAGGTGAATGGCGTTTGGTATGATCAAAGACCTCCGCCACAAAATACTCCAAGAAATCAGAATTTTCCTTCTGGAAGTAGCAATTTTCAGAGGAGAGATCAAGGAGGTGGTCTTGATTATAGTTTTAACAATTACTTGCAGCCTCCACCAATCCCAAACAAAGAACCTTCTGATTTGGAGAGGTTAGTTGGACAAATGGCTCAACACTCCAATGCCTTCATGGAAGAGACTAGGGCCAATACTAAAAACATAAGTGCTTCTATCAGAAATTTGGAGAATCAAATTGGCCAGCTGGCTAAGCAAGTTGCTTATAGGACTCCAGGAACTTTCCCTAGTAACACAGTCACCCTCACTCTGCTTTCCTCTGATCATCTGAATCGGCTGGTGGTAAATTGGACAAGGTCCAAGACAAACAACAATTTATCTCCAACCTCAGACCAACAGGTAGGAATTCTACACCTCCTACCAAATGGCGCCTCGAAGGGTTCCTTGCCCAGGCTAGCAAGGAAAACACAGTTGCACAAAAACTCAACTAATGCCGGGTACATATCCCACGCTGGGCCCTGCGCCAAGATGCAAGCCCTCAACATGTCCTCTAATGACTGGATGGTGCGCTCAGTTTGTCCAGCAGTCTGAGGGTGATAGGTTGTACTCAGTAGCAACTGAGTCCCAAAAGCTCTCTGCAGCGCCTCCCCGAACCAAGATGTGAACTTCGGGTCCTTATCGCTAAAGATACTCTCGGGCACCCCATGAAGCCTCACGATCTCACGAACAATAGTTTGGCCAACTATTTTGACGAGAAGTTCACATTTACCGGAAGAAAGTGGGCAGACTTTGATAATCTGTCCACAATGACCCAAATAGAGTCAAGACCAGCCTGGGCCTTCGGCAAACCCATCACGAAGTCAATGGAAATGCTCTCTCATTTCCATTGCAGTACCTCAAGAGGTTGAAGCTTACCAAACACCTTATGGTGTTCAATCTTCACCTTTAAGCACAAGCAACAAGGTCCTTCCTTCTTCCAAGACACACTGTCCTGGTTGTTCACACGATCCCGGCACTCTCTTAGCACTTGCGCCTCTTGGATCCTCTCCAAAAACTCATTCTCGACTCTCACAATCTCCTTCTTGAGGATTGCACCCCCAAACAAAGAGGTCACCGACAAAACTCGAAGTTTCACAATGACATCAAAACTTCATTCGATTCGCTGGGATCACCAGTCACTCCCTAAATAGAGGTGACCTAACCCCACAAACTCTAATCCACACAAAACTCGAGTGAGTTTGGTCCTATTCCATGACTCTAACATCGACACGATTTACAATTTATAATCAATATCCTCAAAATAAATTCATATTCATTTCACAGTAAAAAATCATAATCATGTTCATTTCAACCAATACACGTTAGTTAACATACTCATTAACATAGTAGTGTACCTTAGTTCACGTACACCTGCAAAATTTTCAATTTCAATAACATAATAACTAAAAACTCTATGTAACGATATACCTCAATCTCCATGGTATCTGCAAAATCGAGAGTCAGTCAAAGGTGAAATAACATTGATATATTACCACAGTTCATCGTACTTATTTTATGTTTAGCACTATCCATGGTGTTAACATGCCAACTACTCATAACGCATATCAATAATCAACATAAAATACTAGAGTCATGGAGACCACTCAACTCACAACGAATTGTACATGCACTGCCTCGCATATACAAGATCACACGTGGCCTTGCCACAAATTCCAGGTGTTCCACACTCAGTTTCCCTAAAGAGAAGTTCACATTCTCAAACCGAGCACCATCGCGGTTAAGTAATGGCGTAAGGCATCTTGCCTCATTAACAAAATGACTGGTGCTTCCCATAGAGACACGCTCAGTCGGATGAAGTCTTTAGCCGAAAGACTCCCAACAAAATTCTTCTGCTCAGCTAATGCTGCCGGAACATCCGGTATGAAGCTAATGCAATAGGCCCCACACCAGGCAACAATTATATGGAGAACGCTATCTCCCGCTGCGGCGGACACTCAGGAACACCTTGAGGAACTCCTTTGCCACAGGAATGCCAGTGAGATCCTCCTATGTCCACTCACCAAACCTCCCAACATGGCATAACCAATGCCCCTGCTCACAAGGCTCTCCTAGCCCGCAGCAATAAAATAAAAGGCGAGGAACTAGCTGTGGAATCACATGGAGACATCACCACTCGCTAGGCACATCAATCAATCAATCAATCAGTTATCACACAACTATTGGACAATCCATCCACGCCAAGGATGATTTCCAAATTTAGCCATCGGTAATCCCATTCGATCTACCGAGAACTCACGGCCATTCCACTAAAATACGACACCTCGATGCACAGTGGTAGAATCTCACTTTTCTCCGGTGGCGGTAATCACCCGCAACGGCGGAGAATGCACAAACATGGGCAACTCACGCCCCACAATAATCGGGGTTGTAACAACGAATGTGTATCCCCAGAATCAAACAAAACATCAACAACGATCCCAATGGAAACAGTACCTCTGACAAGGTTCGGAGCTCGGTCCGGCAGATGACGATCCAGTGCATAAACACGGTCAGTCTCTGGTGGTGCAAGAAACATCTGAATATGAGCCGTCTGAACTGCTGCAGCCCTCGCCATAGACGACAGACACTCTCT
This sequence comes from Gastrolobium bilobum, assembly GCF_033153095.1. NCBI lineage: Eukaryota > Viridiplantae > Streptophyta > Magnoliopsida > Fabales > Fabaceae > Gastrolobium > Gastrolobium bilobum. Next base: position 47,090 of record NW_026898734.1, read on the forward strand.
CGCATAGTGGCCCTCCTAGCCACACTAGAAACAGATAGTCTGGCCGGTAGCACACGGCCCAGATGAAACTTCCCACATCCCGTGCATCTGGGAGTAGGAGGTCTCGCTGAACTCCCTTGAATGAAAATCCTCTTGAATTTGTTGCATAGTTGTTTGACTTTAAGCTGCTTCCCTTTACCTTTGCCCCCAAACTTCTTGTCCCTCCAAGAAATGGAACCACTGTTTCTCTTAGCCTCAGATTCTTTAATTTTCTTTGCCTCGTGGTTTACACGAATTTTCTCGAAGTCCTTAGATGCTGATCCAGCTGTCCTTTCTATGGAATATACTGAAACACTGTGTATTCCTGCAGCTTGCTCCATTTTGTAAGCACACCTTTTGATAAGATGACCTGACTGGCCACATCTGAAACATACATTTTTTCCTTGCCCGTAATTACCCTTACGAGTCTCTCCACACGGGATGCACTCAAGCAGCGAGGATTCATTCCCAACAAGCATCCCTCTAACTCCACTCCCACACAGATGTGAGGATGGAGGTGGTGGCTGCGGAGGATGTTGTCCGTTAAGACAACCGATTCTCGTCTCCTCCAATACGACCCGAAGTATGGTCATATACGCCAGTCGATTCGCCTCCAATACATCCTCAATGGCTTTCCGGTTCGCCTCCCGAATGGCGTCCATCATCGCCAGGTTGGCCAATCTAGCGGCCTCCTGATCGGCTAGTCTAGCCGCTGCATCTCAGCCAATGCAGTCAGGACAAGATCAGGTTGATCCTCAGTGGTCTCACAGCTCCTCCCAGGCATTACCATGACTCTGCACAAGTTACACAAAGAATGAGTTAATCAAGCCCACGCAATGTGATCACATATGCATCATTATAATAAAACCCAACAGAGAGAACACACGAGACAGACACACTACCCAACATCCTAAGTTATTGTAATACATACAGGCTTTTCCCTAGAAAGTGCTCTGATACCATAAAATGTAACACCCCGTGTTAACCCGGTTTGTTAACATGAAATCATATTAAGCCACGCATAATTAAAAATGCAGAATATTCTTTTTATTTTCAATTATGACGTCATTATCATTATCAAGTTGAATTACTTAATTTATTTTCAAAACATTGCCTGTATGTAAATTGCAATTCAACATCTAACTGGGAAACCTCATAATATAGAATGACAGTGTGTATCTAAATCACGGAACTACAACACGTATCCCGGACCATAATCCTGATACATTAATACAACTCGGTTCTAACTAAAACATAATCAATCAATAAGACATGGACAATCCCCATGCTCACCAAATAAGGCAACAAGGCACAACAAAGTCACAGCTCAACAGTAACAACATAATCATAATATGGAGCTAATAGCATAATAGCAACAGACATAATCCAGCATCCAAGCATAATCAACATAAGCAGGTAAACATCAATCAACTAAGCTCCGACCTCCTGTCGCCCGAGGTCTCAACCCTAGCGTTACCTGAACCTGAAATGTGTGCCCCAAACATGGGGTGAGATCTCTAAAAAGAAATCTCAGTAAGACAAGGGGTCCTCAAGGACTCTTCCGCCCCAAGCTCACTTACAAGTATAATTAAAGTTCAAAAACAATAATTTCAATGCATGTTCATGTTAAGGCATTTATATTATGACAGTATAATCTCTTTCTCGACGAGCTAAATACTACAACTCATTAATCATGTGATGTATATAAATGCAGTTCGACTGGCAGGGGAACATGATAGGGATTATGCACGTCTGCGACCCATCTAAACATAAGAGTCGCAGTCTTATGCCTTACATACCAAAGTCGCTGTCTGATTGTGTAAGTAAACAACATCACTTCCATACACTACATGCCTTACACACCAGAGTCGCAGTCTGATTGTGTAAGTAATCAACAGACATATTCACATATCTCAGGCATATATCAATTCATATAACATTTTCATAAAAGCATACCATGCATATAAACCACCCTCTCATGGACGTCGGTGGAACAAACAACAGATCAGTCCGAGGACACGAAAGATTACCTTTCAAGCTAGCTATCCAAACCAAGAATCCACACAAGCTCAAAGTCCACAAACAGCAAGATCACAATCTGTTTGGACCAATAATCACATCAATATACATACTCTACACGCACATGACATAAAGACAACGCCTTTCATTTATGTTTTATGTCATTAGGCTTCTCACAAAGCCACAAGCCCTTAATCACTTAGATTCTAACTTAGTTTAATTATTACAGAGGTTCAACTTAGCCAATCTAGGGTCTACAAACCCCAAACATCATTCTGTATGAACAGTACCGTCACTATTCTGAACTTTCCAGAATATCCGGATATTTGTCGGGAAATATCCAGATATGCATATCCGGATATCAATATCCGGATATCATATCCGGATATTTCGCGACAGAATTCAGTTCTGCATTTTCGCGAAGATATCACTTAAAGGTTGGGTTTTTAACCCATTACAACATCCAAGCATGCAATTTTATAGGCTTTTATGTTCATGTTCAGATTGGATACTTGTTTAACCCATTAAGCATGTCAAGACACCTCTTTTATCAATTAAAACTCATGACAAATGGTTTGTAACACTTACCCGAGCTTTAAAACAGAAAAAGGAGTGCTCTTGGAGCTCACCAACAACCTCCAAGGTTCTGACTTTGAAGATGCACGAAAATGGCACACAACAATGGTTTCTTTCCTTCAAAGATCACTCCTTGAAGCTCAAAATGCCTTCACAAAGGCTCCACCCTCACAACTTAGCAACACAACCCCTAAGTCTCACCAAGACAGACCTCAAACTCAGAAAGGTGAAGGCTTTCACCCTCCAAAAACACACGTCTAAGTGTTTACAAGGTTTAAAGAGAAGAATCCATGGTAAATGAGGTGACTTGGGAGAGTTTTCATGCAAGAAGGCCAAAGGAAGAAGGTGGCAGCTCACACTCATCAAATTCTCACGTAGAGAATGTCAAGTTTCTGACCTAGAAACTTGTGCACACCTATATATAGTCTAATTAGTTTTAATCGCACAATATTAGCGCTAATTGCTACGCTTAGCATTTTAATCCCAAACTTAGGATTCTGAACCTACTTATTTTTCCATAGCCAGTATCAGATTCTGGCACCAGTTCTCATTATTTTAACTTGAAACTCGTTTTACATGTCCTACATATTATTCTAGGAATATTCATGCACTTATTATAATTTTCCGGGAAACTTCATCGGTACGCATTTATACCGAGTAGCAGAACCGATAACTGCACTTTTCGTCCGAAAAGCGACTTTCAGCATTCTTAATCACTTTCTATACTTATTTAAGCCTTCTCATAATTATTAAGGTCAATTATGGAATTATTTCCTAATTTCACGCATTTAATTAATTATTTTTCTTAATAAACGGTGCGGGTTCTTACATAGAGAAACCAACAAAGGCGTGATGGGAGGACGCTCATGGATCCCAGAAGCTGCCACATTGATTGTATCCCATCCAATGGTCCACGTTCTCTAATGGTATTCTGTAACACCCCAAATGTAAATACATATAGGGTGCACCTTCATCATGCATTCAATGCGCGGAAGTCTAAATTTAAACTTTACGAATGCAAATATCAGAGTGCGGAATGGAAACACATAACCATACTTATTCCATATAAAATTAAAAGCGTTAAAACGTCAATACAAAATTAATAACACTAAACATTATTTAATGTAATCCCAAAAAGATTAACTAATCATAAATAAAAACATAATTTATGCTGCATCATAAGCCCAGTCATAATGTGGTTGTGGTTCCTCTAGCCATTGTGTACTTAGTGCTTCATCGAAATCATAATGTGGAAAAGCTTCTATTAATAATTTCATAGCCTCAGTCCATAGGCCTCTATCTGTTAGATCCTTTAGTTTCTCTTCCCAGGTAGGTGGAGTTTCTTCTTCTTTACGTACCAGTCTCTTACCCTTTCTTTCCCACATAACTTTCTTATTACTTTCTATCATCTTTTCCTGAAATGGGTGGTCAAGGGGGGTGAGATTTTGGGGAAAATCTCAGTAAGGTTCACAGCTGGAGCATTCTCCAACTATGACGCTTACTCCTGCAACAGTTTATAATAACAATACAAAATGGAACATTTAACATCATCATATAAAAATATCATGCCATCATCATCATCATCATATTCCTGCCGGCTTTTACGGACTTACGGAGATACCCAGAGTCCTCGTCAGGTTGCAACTGGAGTATCAGTGCACAGGCCAACATTTAATAGCATGGTTTTAAGTTTCAAAAATATCATAATCACATAATGTAAAGCACTATAAACATATTGCAGTCAGACCATAACTTATCATAGTTTCATAATGGTGGCATACATAGAGAGATTACTTCAACAACTGTAAACACTTACAGTGCTTGTCGTTCTTTACTTGTATACTTTCAACTTTTGATCTCTTTACTTGCCTGTTTGCTCCCTTGACTCCCTAACATCATCATATCATCTTTTAGTAACTTATATAACATTCAACATTTGTGTTTTATCCATGTATAGGTCTCGGCTTTGCAGGTTTAATTACCTAGAGGAGTTGTTTTGCTTACTTACCCACTTGTGTAGGTTTTAGGACATTATTAGGTCATCATAACACTTAATAGAATCATTAAAGATTTCATTCTAGGCATGTATAGGTTCGGCCACCATAGATAAACATCTAGGAATATAATTTTTAAAACATGCTTTCAATTATATTATTAACTTAACATGGTTAGATCCTTTCAACATTAATCAAATAAAACCTCTTTTAGCTACATACCATTCGGCCTTATTGCCCTAAAATACCTAAGGGATTACTTCTAAAACATGCTTCTAACATTATTGATAATTTATCATATTTAAATCCTAGAGCATCATTCAAAACATCATCTTATATATTCGGCCAACTAAGGTTATGATCATGCAAAATTGATTTAGAACCTAGGCTACTAAACATGCTAATCTAACATCATCATTTCATCATCTTTCATATCATTTAAACATCTCTTCATGCTTATAATTATCATACATGGTTCGGCCTTCTAGGGATCATATACTTAGGATATCACTTTCATGCTTTTACATGTCATTCCTAACCAAGAAGGTTCATAGGCTTACCTTTGATGATGATCAACGACTTAAGGAAACACTGACCTTTGACTACTTTGAATCTTCTTGAATGAACTTCCTTCCTCCTTGAACATACAAGGCCGCAAGCTTAAAGAGAGGAGAATAGGGATTTTCTTGCTTAGAGATGAAGGGTTCTTTGGTGGAATTGTTAGGAAGAAGGACTAAGATCCAGGCTTGTATTTGATCTTGGAACAATTAGGTATTTCTCACTAACACACTCACCATTTCGAAGCATTCATGGACTTCACAAAATGAACTAAACTCTTTGTTCTTTCCTTTGGTAGTGCCGCGACTATAGAGGGAAAAAGGAGAGACTAGAGCTTGTTCAAATAGGCAACCTAGAAGCCTTGCCATTACTTGATTGCTGGTAGGTTTTGATCACATTAAATGAGAGTAAGGTGGTGATTTGTTGTCATAGGTTAGATTGCTTAATTTAGGGACAAGAACATGATGTCAATTTCCTTGATTAAGGAAATTTAGTGATTGCTTGATTTAAGGAATTGATGATGTGTGACTAATCGTCATTAAAAGTTGCTCCCTTGATTTAAGGGATTGATGAGGTGTGACTAATCGTCATAAAGGTTGCTTCCTTGATTTAAGAAACAGAATTATTTGATTGATTGACATATTGTCATCAATTTGCTTGATTTAGGGAAAGTGATTGACTACTAATCATCATAATCCTAACTTCCTTGTTTAAAGGAATTTAACTGGCTTGACTTAAGGAAATTCGATTTGCATTTAATGGCTTGAAAATCAAATAAAATCAAATTCATTTCCTACACCTAGGCCGCGGATTTTAAATGCTTGGAAGGAAAAGATTTCCTTTAATTTTGGACCATGATTTATTCCTTAAGATTATGGACCTTTAACCTATTAACCTGACCTAATTTGTGCCTATTTTTCCATGATTTTATGACACTTTAAATTGACTTCTTAGAGCTTGTTTTCTCTAGTAAAACCGTGGGCTTCTTGCTTGTAGGGAAAGAATTCTAATTTAATTCCTAGTCATATAGTACTTCTTTAGGTTTATTATGTCATGGCCTTACTTTGGGCTTTAACTTGATTTGGGTTTCATTTACCTTATTGGACTTTACTTTATCATATAGAGCTTTCTTTGTATCACTTGGACTTGTCCACATTAAATGGAATTAAAACTTCCTTTGTTGGGTTATACTTTGATCCATGAATTCATTGGATCCCTAATGCTTATGTCTTTGGTCCATTGGACCCATACTTCTAATTTACTTAATCATAAACTATTTCATCTGAAATGTCTCGTTTATTAATTATCATAATTCTTCATTAATCATGATACAATATTTAGGGTTGTTATATCCTCCCCCACTAATAAAATTTTCGTCCCGAAAATTACTATAACTCGGGGTACTTCTGTCTAATCTCATCTTCTCGCTCCCAAGTTGCTTCTTCGGGAGTCCTTCCTTGCCATTGCACTTTTACCATGGGTATCACCTTGCTGCGAAGCTGCTTCTCTTCTCTACCCAGAATCTTGATTGGTACCACCGGGATCTTCAAATTAGGTCGTACTTCCACTTCATCCGGTAATACAACATGTGAGGGATCGGCTACATATTTCTTCAATTGGCTAACATGAAATACATCGTGAAGATTTGCCAAATTTGGAGGTAATGCCAACTGATAAGCTACTGGCCCCACCCTTTTCAGAATCTGATAAGGACCGATATAACGCGGACTTAACTTTCTTACACCGAGTGCTCTTCCAATACCTGTAATGGGAGAGAGCTTAACAAATACATGTTCCCCTACTTCAAAGTCTAGGGGTCGGTGCTTCAAATCATAATAACTCTTTTGTCTGTCCTGAGCCTTCTGCATCCTGTCACGAATCATCTTTATCTGCTTAGTTGTTTCGTTCACCATATCTGGCCCAAACATTTCTTTATCGCCCACTTCTTCCCAGCATACAGGTGTTCGACACCTTCTTCCATACAGAGCTTCATACGGGGCCATTCCTATACTTGCATGATGACTGTTGTTGTAAGAAAATTCTGCCAAAGGCAGATACTGATCCCAACAACCTTCTCTTTCTAAAGCGCAAGCTCTTAACATGTCTTCCAGTGTCTGTATTGTTCTTTCAGTCTGTCCGTCTGTCTGCGGGTGGTACGCCGTACTCAATCGTAATTGAGTTCCGAACGCCTGCTATAATGAATACCAGAATCGGGGTGTAAACTTAGGATCCCGATCACTGATTATACTTTCTGGTACTCCGTGCAGTCTTACAATCTCCTTCACATAAATTTGAGCCAGCTTCTCTGTCGTGTACGTTCCTTTCACCGGTATAAAGTGTGCTGACTTGGTCAATCTGTCGACCACTACCCAGATGGCATCGTAGCCTGCTCGAGTTCTGGGTAGACTGGTTACAAAGTCCATAGAAATACTTTGCCATTTCCATTCGGGAATATGCAAGGGCTGTAGGGTGCCCGCTGGTCGTTGATGCTCTATCTTTACTTTCTGGCACACCATACATTTGCTTACGAATCTTCCAACATCTCTCTTCATTCCTTTCCACCAGAATTTATTCTTCATGTCTGCGTACATTTTGGTGGCTCCTGGGTGAATCGAGTACTGACTCTTGTGGGCTATTTCCATCACTTCATCTCTCAAGAGTCGTGTAGGGATGACAATTTTCCCTTGAAAGGTAATTATACCTTGTTGATTTAAACTAACTTCAGGTTGATTTCTTAACCGTTTCAAACAATCTACGGCTTGTTGGGCTTCCTTGATCCTCTCTAAGAGTTCATCTTGGATTTGTACTGCGTAATATTCCTGTCCGCATTCACTGTTTGCCACTGCGAGATTTAAATCTCGGAAATCTTCAATCAATTGTTGTTCGGCTATCATCATACTTGCAATTCCTCTGACTTTTCTGCTCAAGGCATCAACAACTACATTCGCCTTGCCGGGATGATACTTTAGTTCAAAGTCATAATCTTTCAGGAATTCCATCCATCGGCGCTGACTCATGTTCAGCTCCTTCTGATCAAATAAGTACTTGAGGCTTTTGTGGTCACTATATACTGTCGTAGTAGCACCGTATAAGTGATGACGCCATACCTTCAAAGCAAATACGATTGCTGCCAACTCAAGATCATGAGTGGGATAATTCTCTTCATGTGACTTCAACTGTCGAGATGCGTACGCGACTGGTCTGCCATTTTGCATAAGCACACATCCCAAACCCATCTTTGAGGCATCACAATAAACTTCAAATGGTTCTTCAGGGTTTGGTAATGTCAGCACTGGGGCTGTCGTCAGCATCTTCTTTAACTCCTGAAAGCAAACTTCGCATTCATCAGTCCACACAAAAGGGACTTCCTTCCTTGTCAATCGGGTGAGTGGTAACACCCGCTTCGAGAATCCTTCAATAAATCTTCTATAATACCCTGCCAATCCAAGAAAGCTTCTTATCTCTGTGACCGTCTTGGGTCGCTCCCAGTCAACTACTGCTTTGATTTTACTGGGGTCCACCGCTACTCCTTTATCTGATATCACATGCCCAAGGAATTGAATCTCGGGCAGCCAAAATTCACATTTGGATGGTTTGGCGTATAGTTATTTCTCCCGTAATATTTGCAGCACGATTCTGATGCTTCTCATGCTCCTCCTTGCTCTTTGAGTATATCAATATATCATCGATAAACACGACAACAAATTGATCCAGATAAGGTTTGAATATTTGATTCATATACCCCATGAACACTGCTGGGGCATTTGTCAGTCCGAAAGGAATGACCAGGTACTCGTAGTGCCCATGTCTTGATCTGAATGCTGTCTTCGGAACGTCTTCCGGCTTGATCCGGATCTGATGATATCCTGATCGGAGATCGATCTTTGAAAATACTCTTGCACCTCTCAGCTGATCAATTAAGTCCTCAATACGAGGCAGTGGGTACTTGTTCTTCACAGTAACCTTGTTGAGCTGTCGGAATCCGTGCATAGTCTGATTGACCCGTCCTTCTTCTTCACAAATAATATTGGCGCTCCCCATGGAGACACACTGGGTCTGATAAAATTTTTCCTTATTAAGTCTTCCAATTGCTTCTTTAATTCCACAAGTTCAAGTGGTGACATACGGTAGGGCGCAATTGAAATTGGCCCAGTTCCCGGTACTAGCTCAATTGAAAATTGTACCTCTCGTTCTGGAGGGAAATTGGTGATATCATCGGGAAAAACATCCTCAAACTCCTTAACCACTAGAATGTTGGACAGTGGTATCTCTTCTTCTCCTACAAGAGTTCCCATCATCATCATGGAGCATTCTCCTTTTTCAGGCGCTGAGTTTTCTTCTGCTCCTTCTTTGCCGATAATCAAACTGCGATTGCTGCAGTCAATCACCACTCGCTGCTTGGCGAGCCAGTCCATCCCTACAATCACATTGATCTTCTTAGTGGAAGGACTATGAAGTCCTATTTGTACTTCTTTCCTTCATAGATAAATGCGACGTCTCTACATAGTAGGTATGCCTTAGCAACTTTTCCCGTCGCGGCCATGATCCGCATAGGTACTTGCAGTCTATCAGTAAATAAATCGTACGCTTTCGCCACATAATCGGCGACAAACGAATTCGTGGCACCAGAATCAAAGAGTACATCTAAATTTTCATGGCAAATATAGATCGTACCTTTGACCAGTTCAGCTGCCTGGTCTGCCGTGTGTTGATCGAGGGTGTAAACTCTGCCCATCCTTGGTGCTTCTTCTGTTGCTTGTTGGTTTCCCCATAGTGTCCTTCTTTTCCACACTTGTAATTGTTTGGGGTTCCACTTAGACAGTTACCGTAATGGAACTTTTTTGGATAGTTCCCGGAGGTTTGTTGTTGTGGCTGTTGTTTCCCGGTAGTTTCCGGGTCTCTTGAACTTGTTTTCATCCGCCTGTGCTGCCAGGGCTTTCCTCTGTTGTTTCCTCGCCATGGTCCAGTCTTTCCTTTATAACCATTCCCGCTAGCTTCCACGGGTTTCTTCTGTTGGCCGATAGCTTCCACTCTGCATCGATTGATTAGGGTTGCAAGTCAGATATTAGTCGTTGCCGGTAATTAGCTCAGCAATTCTTGTATTTTAGACCCCTTTGAAACTTCGCCATCAGAGTTGTAAAGGCATTGCTCCGGCAATTGTTGCGATAATCTAGAACTCATTAAACTTAGCATGAGATCTGGTCCACCGTCATCGTTCCTTGAACCAGTTTGTCAAATTATCCTTGTTCACTATCCCGGATTTCATTTGAAAGTATTTCTCCACAAGAACATTTCCTCGAACACGGCCCAAGTTATAACTGCATCGGCATTCCCAACGGTCGGGTACCTATTCGCCCACCAGTGGTGAGCATCCCCTCCAGCATGTACGTCGAGAATAGCACCTTCTGAGATCGTCTGTATCCGGATAACCGGCAACCTCGTCCATTGCTTGCAGCCATTGCAAACAGCTGCCATTGAGTCAGGACTTCCTTGAAGTAGGGTGGTTTTGTGCTCCGAAACGTCAACAGTAGCCGCTGGTTATCTTGACACCTGCCGCACCGTTTCCTGGAGGAGGTCGGGGGCCTCATGCATGACCCCCCGGCTCTTGTTCCCGAGCCGCTTGCTCCGTTATTGTTTGCATTAGCATTTCGGGTTCCTCCTGATCTCATTCATTATATT
>NW_026898735.1:0-58453 GCF_033153095.1 Gastrolobium bilobum
TTTAAATATTTTAAAATACAAAAGAATATATATAAAAAAACTTTAACTTAATATAAAAAAAATAATCAATTTAGGGAAAAAAAAAGTCTATTCGTGATTCCTCAGAATTCAAAAATAGACCCAGATAATCAAAATCATAGTCCTCTGAAATTCAAAAAGATCCACATTAATTCCTCAAAAGGACTAACATGGGTCTATTTTGGATTTTAAAGGGATCACGAGTCAACTTTTTTTTTAAGAGATTAAACTGAAACCTGTGATTTTTGTTCATGACCCAATATATATATATATATATATTTCCAAAAAATTTGTGTGTGCACTTGCACACACTAAAACTTACATAGGTCCGCCACTGGTGACAATAATTAGGGTGTATATAAAAATTAATTGTAAGAATAAAAAGTTTTACACATATTATTAGTTAGTTATCCACGAGCTCACTAATAAATTATAGCGTTTTGATTACAAATATATATATATATATATAGTGTTTTGAAATAAATAATAAATATAAAAATAACTTTTATTTTTAGCTTACTGTAGTTTGTGTTACCGTAACCATAGTTAGTGAAATCATGGCTCTGTTTGAATAATGTTTTCAAAAACAGTTTTTTAGTTTTTAGAACAAAAAAACAAAAAAACTCGTTTGGTAAGGACTGTTTTGTTAAAAAAGTTTTAAAAACTGTAACTGTTTTTTTTGTTTTTAGAATCAAATTTAGAGAACATGTCTGAGTTGTTTTTGTTTTCTGTTTTGGTTTTTAACTTTCAAAATAAAAAAAAAACATAGAAAACAACTGTTTCCATAATTATTTTACAAAACAGTTTTAAGAACAAAAAAACCAAAACACAATCAAACAGACCCATAGTTACTTTTCTGGACTGATTGTAAGTTTACTTTGAATTTTAGCTTTTAGTTTTTAGTCTTGACTTTTGTATTTAGACATTATTTTCTCTCTGAAACTTTTCAATCAGTACTAAAGAAACCCACAAGCTTCTTTATTTTTCTTCTTGTTCTCTTTCTAGGTTTATATGGTAAGATGATATCAGAGCAACCAAACCTCCTTATTACATAAGAGATTATCACTGTAATATGTTAACCAACACCAGTTATTGCATGTGACAGATTGTCAACAACTCAGAAGAAGTTCGTTCTCAATGTTTCTGCACACCATGAGCCTCAATATTATCATCAAGTTGTCAAATATCCTCATTGGTGTGCTGCTATGCAAGCTGAAATTCTAGCTTTGAGAGCAACCATACCTGGTCCATATTTCCATTACCTTAAGTAGGGGTGTAAACACTCTGGGCTTTGGATCTGGTGGATATGTAAAAAAAATTCAATCTGGCCTACTGGCCTATTAAAGGCTTTATTTGTAGGCCAAGCCCGGCCCATTTTCAAAAATAAGAAAGCCTGACATGGCCTACAGGCCTTGTAGGCCTCCCACTATATATACTAAGCAAAAAAAAATAATTGTATAGAGCAAAGAAAGTTCCATTCATGCATGCACTAGTACTTCTCATAAGAAAAAAATGACAAACAAGAAAGAGTCAACATAATACCTGCTCTAGAATGTATATCATAGAAAAATCAAAGAAATGGGAAAAATAAAAAAAATACAATTACTGGATGTTAAACAAAGTCTACAAGAGAATGTCATTCATCTAAAAATCTTTAAACCACCATCAAGACAAGGGAAAGAAGAGCATTATTGAAAGATCTATATCAGTAACATCATAATCCAGCAAGGTACCCATTGCTCCATGGTATTAAGCTGCAACAGCATGTAAAATTTGGAGACATTAGACAAGTTTTCCTTTCGTAAAATAAAATAGCACAAAAAGTAAGAGATATTGGTATTTGGTACTTTGTGTCTTTGTCACATAAAATAAATATTATTTTATTATTTTATTTTAATAAATTAAATAGGCCAGCCTACAAGGCCGTAGGCCGGGCTTGACAAAATTGGCCTATGGCCTATTTATTAAAAAAGCCTTTTTATAAGCCTAAGCCTACTCTACTTTTCTGAAAGGCTGGGCCTAGGCTGGGCTTAATGTAGGCTGGGCTGGGCCAGCCTGGCCCATTTACACCCCTAACCTTAAGGCAGACACTCTATTGGATGTAGGTGGATATGTAAAATAAAATTCAATGCTGAGGGTACTGTGAAAAGGAACAAGGCTATACTTGTAGCCAAAGGTTATAACCAACAAGAGGATATTAATTTCATTGAGACATTTTATGTGGTTTCTAAGTCGGTTACAATTACGACTTTCTTGGCTATTGCTTCATCCCAAAAATGGCATTTGTTTCAATTGGATGTTAATAATGCATTCTTAAATAGGGAATTGTTTGAAGATGTATATATGGAATTTCCCATAGGCTATCACAGTAAAAAAGAGGGTTCTTCTACTAATTCCAAGCTTGTATGTAAGCTCCATAAGGCTTTTTATGGCCTAAAACAAGCTTCTTAATAATGGTATGCCAAATTGTCTGGAGCCAGTGGCGTAGCGTTGTTATAACCAGTGGGTGCCTTGGCATTGGCTAATTTTTTTAAAAATTTACTTATTATATATAATTATATATATATAAGTATATAATTAATTATAATTTGGCCATGGCTAAAATTATAATTTGGCACTATCTAAATAAATATAATAAAGTTATAATATTTTTATCTTCAATTCTATACCCACATTTTCTTTCACACAATTTTCTTCCCCCTTTTTCTATTTTTCTTCTTCTTTTCAAATCAATAGCCAAAGTTCCTCCCCCCTACTCCAAATTGTCGGACCTGTCGTGTAAGTGTAACTTTGGAATTGGCACTTTAGTCTTATCAAAAGAAAAACCTGCACCATTGATGTGATGATGTATATTAAATATTAAATAAAATTCATAATAAATTACCAATCACTTATTTATCCAATAAAAGAAAATAAAAACATAACGAGGTGCTTGTTTGACATTACTGTAGAATCCAAATATATTTTTTGTTGAAGATTTTTCCTTCTTAGTGACTCTTTCATTTTGAGCTTTCAAGCAAAATTTCTTCGTGGCTTTCAAGCACCTTGCACGGCTACACCCAGATTTATCTTGCTGGTCTTAGTGTTCTTCTTTGCCAGTTGCCACTGTTTTGTCTCTTCGCGTTAGCGTCAGCCAGCCCGTGTGGCATGTGAGCATCTGTTGTGTTGCAGAGTGTCAATTCTTGTTCAGTTGCAATTGTTCCTTGTCAGGTTCTTTCACTTCCTTTAATAAAATAATGAAATGTTGAACAAAACACCAAATAAACAACTTTTATTTGTTATCTTTTTGTGGGATAACAGTGGGTGGGGACCAGTGGCGGAGCCAGAATTTTAGTTTAGCCCATGCCAAAAATTTTGGCATATTAAATTATCAAAATATTTATCGTAAATACACAAATTTATTAGGAAAAAATTTACTATGAATTCTAGCATACTTATCTAAGTTATTTACTAAATAATGCCACATAGTATTGAAAATTGAAATGAACAATTGTTAATAATCATATATCAAAACAAACATATAAAACGACACTAACTTTTCTGATAAGCATTCCAAACATAAGAATCTCACTTGCTTTGCGCTTTCTTAGTAATTTGTTGTAAAATTAGGAAATGCTTCAATTTATTTTTTTATGTTGTCCCTTTATGTACTCAATTACTCATCATGTCCCCATTTTCTCACTATGTAGTTAGAATAGCATAGTATTGCTCTCATAATATAATCAACTATTGTCTTATATTTTTCTCTTTTATTTGATTTTTTGTTATTTGTCTAAATCTTTTTGCTCCCTCATCCATTTGACATAAATATGATATTTGTTTAGCTACTTTAATATAAATGTCTACCTACAAATTGACATGTAGGTTGAAAAAATATGGGCAAGGATAAACAGAAAAGTATAGATGTGTTTTTTAAAAGAAAGTAGTATCTGAAAGTGAATCAAGTGATGCTCCTACGAACATAATTTCTGAAATTGGTGCACCTTCTCATGAGCAATCTCCTTCAAAGTGTCGTAGAATTGAACATACTGATGATGTTATTATGGTCAAAAATAAATTTTTTGAACGAGTTCCAGGAAAACGTAAGCCAATTTGGGAATATTTAGCTAAAGAAGTTGATGAGATACGAAGAGATTATTTAATAGCTGGGCCATATCAACCTAAATGCTCCTATCCATTTTCAAAAGAAAAACATCATCGACGTTTTCAACCTTCTTGGTTCAAAGAATTTTCTTCGTGGCTTGAGTATTCACCTTGTATAGATGCTGCATTCTGTTTACCATGTTATCTTTTCACTACAAAGGTCGGCGAGCGACATGGTTGGGATGCGTTCACAATCAAAGGTTTTAATGGTTGGAATAGAGTTCATAGTGGCAAGTATTGTGCTTTTCTAAATCACATGGGAGATGATCCTTGTTCACAACATACTAATGCAATTATCTCATGTGCGGACTTAATGAATCAGTCTTGTCATATTGATAAAGTTATGCATGCTCAAAGCTCCCAACAAATTGAAAAAATAGGATGCGTGTTAAAACTTCAATTGATGTTGCTCGTTGGCTTGCTTTTCAGGGGTGTGCTTTTAGAGGACATGATGAGACTATTAATTCAAGAAATAGTTGTAATTTTATTGAAATGATCAAACTTTTGGCATCTTACAATGAAAAAGTTGCAGATGTTGTTCTAATGAATGCTCCATTGACAGCCAAGTATACCTCACCTCAAATACAAAGGGAGATTTTACATGTTCTAGCAAACAAAGTGCGTAAACAAATTCTGCTGGATATTGGGGACTCTAAGTTTTGTATTATTGTGGATGAATCACGTGATGAATCGAAAAGGGAACAAATGGCTCTTGTCTAGAGATTTGTTGACAAAGATGGTTTTATAAAAGAGATTTTTTGATCTTTATCACTATACATATTCTATGACACTTAAAAATGCTATTAGTGACATACTCTCACATCATTGCCTTGATATCCAAAATATTCGTGGCCAAGGATATGATGGTGCTAGTAACATGCGTAGTGAATGGAATGGATTGCAAGCATTATTTCTTAATGAATGTCCTTGTGCTTATTATGTGCATTGTTTTGCCCATCGATTACAATTAGCCTTGATTGCTGCCTCTAAGGAAGTTTCTTCTATTTATCAATTCTTCCAGAATTTGAATTTCATCATTAATATTGTCACTGCTTCTTCTAAACGTCATGATCAATTCCAAGCTGCCCAAATTTTTGAATTTGAACATTTGCAAGCTATTGGCGAGCTTGAAACTGGTACAGGTTCTAACCAAGTAGGCACACTAAAGAGGGCTAGTGATACAAGATGGGGTTCTCATTTTTAATCTATATGCAGTCTTCAACGAGGGTATAATGAATCATGTTCAGTACTTGAAAAAATTTGCAATGAAGGCTCAAATTACTCTCAAAGAGGGGATGCTACAACAGCTTATAAGATGATCACTTCTTTTGAGTTTATATTTAATTTACTTTTGATGAAGGAGATCATGGGCATCACTGAAATTCTTTGTCAAGCCTTACAACAAAAAGCTCAAGATATTTTGAATGCTATACATTTAGTTTCAAGTACAAAGGAACTTATTCAAGAATTACGAGATGGTGGTTGGAAAAGAATACTTGAAAGTGTTGTCAATTTCTCCAAGCTTCATGAGATAGATGTTCCAGATTTTGATGCTCAATATATTGAAGGTCGTGGCCGTCGACAACATGAACAAATAACTATTGAGCATCACTATCATTTTGATATTTTTAATTCAACCATTGACTTTCAGTTACAAGAGTTAAATAGAAGGTTTAACGAGCAAACAATGGAACTTTTATCACTTAGCTCTTCATTAGATCCGAAGAATGGTTACAAAGCATTCAATGTTGATGATATTTGTAGCCTTGCAGAGAAAGACTATCCTCTTGATTTTTCCGAGCAAGAGAGAATTATTTTGAATTGTCAATTGAAGCATTTCCAAAAGGACATCCCAAAACATCCAAAACTTCAAAATTTATCTTCAATTTTACATCCTTCAATATAGATGCAGAGGCTAAAAGGGTGACAATGATGGGGCACATTTCTCTTGTGGCAGTCCTTGAGAGCATTTCAAAGGTGAAAAGTGCAGAATTTTGAACTGCTTGTTAAAGCACTTCAGGTTCCCTTAAATTGGCAGCAAAGGAGATGCAGAGCCAGAGTCAAAAATTGCCTTTGCCTTTTCATTTGTTAACAACTTCATATGGTTGTGGACCTGGTGCTCCAAGTAGATACCGACAACACACAGTATTTAAACTTGTTTGTAAAAGGAACATAGTACATTGTATTTTATTTTGTTGAGCTTAAGCATAAAATGTTAATGCTTAGTAAGCCTCCAGCTCTAGGTGTATTGGGAATGCCATTATACAAAATTTTGTAAAGCTGAGCTATAATTTTACCAGTATGTTGGAAGATTTATCATTTTTAGATAGTGTGTTGGGAATGGAGGGCATATTGTTTTGATCTTTCATTGAGGGGAATTCTTTCCCCCCTCTCAAATACCATGGTGGGAGATGCGTTAATTTGATCTTCAGTATCAATTTTTTCCCTCCTCGTTATTTATTGTGGGGGAGGGATGCGTTAGTTTGATCTTCATTGATTTGAATTCTTTCGCTTCTTTCAAACCTCTCAACCAGAGAACGTGTCCTCCCAACTTTATATAAATAATAAGCCAATGTATACATATCATCTTTGTTTGAATGACCTTATACATGGCAGGTCAGCTCTTGTAGATTTCATCTGTCGAAACTTGGCCAACAATTTATCCATTATTTTTCAAAAGGAAATGAAAGATAGAAATCAGAGGCATACTTCTTTGCAGAAAATTTCAGTAACATCTTGACAGATTCAAGAAGCAAGGTTCAAATGTAAATATTTTAGATTATAATGAATGGGTGAGAAACGAAATATGATTAGAACTTAGCCTTTTTAAAAGGGTTAAGGCATCATGTGGCATCAACTAAAAATATTGGCCGGGATAAAAGGGAAAAACAGTTATTCAACTAATGAGAAGTCAAATAGTTGATAACAACGGAACATGATAATGTATAGGCCTTAAAATCTCATTACACAATGTTTCGGTTGTTTAGTTTGTCTCATATATGTCAAATACAATAATCACTTGTGCTCATATCTTTAAGCAGACATGTCATATTTATTCACCAAGGACAACATTGTTAATTTATAGAATTTCAGCATTGGTACGAAGCTTGCAAAAATACACAGTGTACTCTTCGACAGTACCCTTCAAAATGGACATACAGACAAAGACAAGAAAATAAAAGCAGGCTTGAACAACAACATGCTAATTAATTAATCAAACAAAATATATAGAATCCATTACAAATGGCATCATATTAGACATCATTTAATCTCCAATGTGGTAAAAAAAAAAAAAGATCATAAGATACTAATTGACACAAAAAGGCCTAATGACTTGTTGACATAGAACACAAAATTAATTCATCAGAGAAAATCAGCAACATTTGGTGGAAGCTCCTGTACATTCACGTTGTAGAACTTCTGAATATCAGACAACATTCTAGCATCATCCAGTAATTTTTTTGAAGGTTGAATGATGTGTTCCTATCTTCTGGAAGCTATCAGCAGGGATAGATGGTTCTAGATAGAGCCACCCATATGAACTTTGGCTATGTTGTTTATCTTTTGCACTAGTGACTATGGTTGATCAACTACCACCAAAATAGAGTACACAAGTAAAATATTAGTGAGCTTTTCAAACTCTCATTTGACTAGCCTAACCGAAAGAGGTAAAAATCAGTAAAGTCTCCTAGTCCTTGTTATTTAGTCAAGTATAATAGAGTTTATTTTTAAAGTAGTTTAATTCCACCAAACTTCTTTCCTAAGGTTCCTTTATATCTACAAGCTATGTGAGTTGTGGGAAGCAAGAGGCCAGAACTTAAGCTCCTCCCTCCTTATGAGAGCCCACGGCTAGAAATGGCTAGAATTTACTCTCAACAATAAAATAGGGGATTCAAATTGCAAACCCCCGATTCAACTTGCCTGTGGGTGGAAAGAGGGTCATCAACCAAATTCGTAGCAGGAATTGGTGCATGTTCCTGACCTCCAGTGATATCCTCACATACCAACCTAACTCCTAAGCAAAGTATAAAGAGATGTTAGCCTAATATAACTGGGATAAAGCATATTAAATATTCAATTTACAGAAGTTTCTTCTTTGATTACCCTCATATTTCTGCAGCTGACTGAGGTATGCCTCCAGGAGTGAAAGAAACCTGTCATCGCAACAAAATAAGCTAAGATCCCTTAAAGCCCCACTGCTTGGACTGCAAAATAACCCAAAAGGAAACAAATGAAATATAACTATCTATATGAATCTAGATAAAGAGAATTACAACAAAAAAGATCATGACTATACACAGCTGTACAACTAGTCATTTGAATACCTACAAAACGAACATTATACTGGGGAAAGTAAGAAAACTTCTTTTTGATTAAAAAAATCATGGGACACAACACACATATAACATAGGAAAAAGCTAAATGCTAGTGGGTTACTAGCCGTTATATATCGATCTCACTGCTCTTTCTTTCTCTTTCTTTAAAAATTGCTACAATGAACTTTGTAGCATTTTCTCTGCATATAACTAAAGTATAGGAAATCACAAGAGTTGGCAAAAATACATGTTAAGTAAATAAATACTGTTACATATTTGTGTGTTCTAGTTAATTTTGTAGTTCAGTTAGATTACTTATTCTTTTATACTTGTATTAGAGCTATATAAATATGAACTTGTAGAATTTATCTACTCTTTGATAAAACTAGAACAGCCTTGACAGATCGGTCAGGGCATTTTAATGCTCAAACTCTTTGGGTTTGTCTCATCTCTATTAACCAAACCCATTCTTAGACCTTCACCGAACAACTAAGGCTTTTAGGTTTATTACTATTTGTGTATCACCAAAAACTTTTTGTAAGGTAAATACTTCCCTATGGAATACTCATTTAGCAGCTCTTGGTTGGTGAGCCACTGTGTGTGACCCTCTACTTTGAGGCAGTTTTAAAGTTTCGTTATGAATGTTTTGATGAAAACAAGAAAGTTGAAATCTTGTGGCAGCATACAGTTCTATATTGAAATTCAATAGAGGAGAACACTTACATTTTCAAGTTTCCCTTTTTCCCCTTTACTCTTAAACTTGTTATGCATGGGATATGATTTCGTTTTTGGCTGCTTTAGGTGCTATTCCCATAAGGCCATAACTATTTCCATTTCCAATTTACAGAGTGAGGGACTGGCTTTTTTGTTGTATTTGGACTCCATTTTTCTTCTAGAAGCACCTTGTTGCCAAGGCCAACTCAAGGCTCAAGGGGGAATCAGTCCTAAACCAGAAGTTTATGGCTAAACCCTATTTACATCTTTCTACCCCCAAAACCTCCCCAAAAAAAGAATCAATATCTAAACAAGCAAATGGGTAAGAATTACAGTGTTATAAACCCAATCTAAGAAATCAAATAGCAACAAAAAATAAGGATGGGCCGTTGCTTTTTCGACAGTTAACCCATTACGTTCACATGTTTAAACCAGAATTCAACATCCCCACTATTCCACTTTGAAAACATAACTAGTCACTAGGTCACAACTACATTACTGTAGGTCAATCCTGAGGAATGTATCATAGCCATAAAAATCTAGCCTAACATACTGAATTAAAAAACGATAATAAAGAAAAGAGAACTCCAAGCCTCCATTGGTGTGACGTTGACTTGGTTCCTCAGTGCTCCCACGCTCCGCAACAGGATTTCGTCTCTGTGTAATTCTTTGGGTTGATGAATTGGTGTCTTTCCTTGACCCTCAGCTCCCTATTTATAACCATTGAAGCCATATCTTTTTTAATTATCCATCCAATCTCCCATGAATCTCTATCAATTAATAAATCAAGATTGATTTGTTTTCGCTTTCATTCAAAATATTACAAATCTGTATCATATAGCAAATCAAATCATCTTGGGTTGATGGGTTCGTATTTGGGCGCTCAAGCGCGCTCCTGTGCATAAATTTAGAAATTCTGTCTGCCCACACGCGCTCGAGCGGCCAACTGGGCGCTCGAGCGTGCTCCTCGAAGGTGAACTCTTGTAGTCTTGGGCGCTTGAGCGTGCTAATGGGCGCTTGAGCGTCCTGGATTGCTCAATTTAGCTGGTTCCCCTGCCTAGATGTGCTCGAGCGCCCATTCTGTGAGCTCGAGTGTGCTCTTCTGGCCCTTTGGTTCATATTGAGCTGCAACTCTTTGTCATGATTTCTTCATCACTTCTTAGCACCAATAAGTGTGATTTTACTTTCAAAATGCAAAGAAAATCAAAACATTAGCTCCAATTCCTATCTTACTATTTATATGTTGTAAAATCTTGAATTCCATGCAATCTACTACATATTTCTCATATAATTTAGCCTAAAAACATGGTAAACCAAAGGTTTATCAGGAGATATACATAATTGTTCTAACTATAGAGGCATTAAGCTAATGAGTCATACTATGAAGTTGTGGGAGAGGGTTATTGAGCATCGCTTAAGGAAAGATACTAAGATTTCTTGATGCGACAACTAATGGAAAGATATCGAGAAAAGAAGAAGGACTTACATATGGTGTTCATAGATCGTGAGAAAGTATACAATAGGGTTACAAGGAAAGTTTTATTGTGGGTTCTGGAGAAGAAAAAGGTACCATCAAAGTATGTAAAGGCAATCAAGGATATGTATGATGGGGCTACTACATGTGTGAAAGCTTGTAACGGAACATCAAGTTATTTTCCTATCACAGTAGGTGTACACCAAGGGTCGGCTCAAGTCCTTATCTCTTTGCCTTCGTTATGGATGAATTAACAAAAGATATTCAAGAGGAAATTCCATGGTGTATGCTTTTTGCAGACGATATTATGCTTATTGATGAGAGCAAAGATGGTGTTAATAGAAAACTTGAATTGTGGAGAAGCACATTGGAGTCTAAAGGATTCACATTAAGTCAGAGCAAGACTGAGTATCTGAAGTGTGAGTTTTCTCTGGTAAGAGATGTAGACCAAGATCTCGTGCATCTAAGCGGTCAAGAGGTACCTAAGAAAGATGCTTTTAAATACCTGGGCTCCATTTTGCAAAATGGTGGAGAGATTGATGAGGATGTAAATCATATAATCAGAGCAGGGTGGATGAAATGATGTAGTGCATCTGGGTTTTTGTGTGACCGCAAAATCCCCCTTAAGTTAAAAGGAAAATTCTATAGAACAGCAGTAAGACCTGCAATGCTATATGGAGCTGAATGCTGGCCAGCACATAGGCAACATTAGCATAAAATGGGAATAGCAGAGATGATGATGTTAAGGTGGATGTGTGGTTATACGAGGATGGATAAGATAAGAAATGAAGATATTCGAAGATGTGTGGTTATACGAGGATGTGTGGCTATAAGCATGGTGGAGGGTTAGACCCGTTGTTATTCCTATGTTCCAGATGGTTCCTTTTTAGTTCTTTTCCCCTTCATTTCCCCCTCTTCTTCTTTTCCCTTTCTTTTTTACTTATATATATATATATATATATATATATATATATATTATTACTATTCTATTTATTTATTTTTATTTTTACTTTTATGTTTCTTTTTC
Organism: Gastrolobium bilobum; assembly: GCF_033153095.1. Taxonomy (NCBI): domain Eukaryota; kingdom Viridiplantae; phylum Streptophyta; class Magnoliopsida; order Fabales; family Fabaceae; genus Gastrolobium; species Gastrolobium bilobum. The sequence goes on from NW_026898735.1 coordinate 11,693, forward strand.
AACCTTTTTGTATCTTTTATTTGGGTTCAACTACCACCAACCCCAATTAATTTGGGATAAAGGTGTTGTTGATATTGATTTTCTTCAATAAATATTTTAAATATATATGTATAAACAATTTTAAAAAATATAAAAATTAGAATTAAAAGAGAAAAAATTATTCTTTTTAAAAATATGTATAATTAGTGAAAAAATATTTAAATTGAAATAAAACAATTAAAAATGGCATCTATCATTCTGTAAAAAATAAATTATAATTTCAACTAAAAAAAGAACAAATTATAAAATTTTAATCACTATAAGAATGTAAATTTTAATTTAACATATAAAAATAAAGGGTTTGCTTTTTCTGCAGTTACTGAAGATAAGTTATCTGCAGTAAGCCCAATATGACGTTGTTTTGGGGCGAAAATCATGGTGTTTTTGTAATTTTAATTTATTTTAAGGTTATTATAGTGTTTATAATTATAATTTTTTAATTTTTCAATCCCAAAACGACGTCATTTTGAAAGTAAATGCAGATAACTTATCTGCAAAAATATTTTTCCCAAAAATAAATTAAACCTTCATTTTTTTGATGAAAGAGTGTAATTAACACAATTTTTGAGGTCGTGAATAAATAACTAGAAGCTATTACTTAATGAATTTGCGTTGTCTTCTATGCATGTTTCCCACATTTTTCTGTATTGGAAAATTGTTAAACCTATTAATAATATTTATTATTATGTCTATTGGGTGCAAAAATATTTAATATTTTAATTTTAAACTTTTTAAATTTGAATTTTGTACTTGATAGGTGGGAAAAGTGTTCAGCATTTAATATTTCTCACAGTTTTCTGCATGAAAAATTGTTAGGCATATTAATAATATTTAATATTATGTGGCAGTGGGCTTAATTATTCTACCTATTAGGATTGATTATATAGCTAGAAAAAAAGATATATATATATATATAATAAATTTATATTTAATATAAAATTATAGATAAAAATAATAATTTAAATTTTAAATTTCGTTGAAAAAATAAAAAATGACATATGTATACTTTAAAAGAAAATAAATCAAACATTGAACTTAAAAAAAGAATATGAAAAGAGAAAAGAAATTTGTACGCGTATTTTTTTAAATAAATATTAACATAATCGTTTTAAATATATATGTATAACCAATTTAAAAAATATAAATTTCAAATAAAAAGAGAAAAAAGTAAATTCTTAAAAAACTATGTATAACTAGAATTTCAAATTTAATCGTTTTCAATGTCGTGAATGAATAACTAGAATTACTTGTAGAAATTGTGCAGTCTTCTATGTATGTTTCCCACTATTTAATGAATGGAAAATAACGAAGTCTATTAATAATATTTATTATTATGTCTATTTGGTGAGAAAATATTTAATATTTAAAATTGAAACTTTTTAAATTTGAATTTTAAACTTGATAGAGAATAAAAAATTAGCATTTAATGTTTCCAACTGTTTTATGCCTGAAAAATTGTTAAGCATATTAATAATATTTACTATTATATCTATTAGGCTTATTTGATGTACTTATTAGGATTAATTATAAAACTGAATAAAAGATACATACAACAAATTCACATTTAACATAAAAATATAGATTAAATGAAAAAATATTTAGATTTATAAAAATAGCTGTAGAGATGATAAAAAAAAATTAAATTTGAAATTTCATTGAAAAAATAAAAAATGACATATTTATACTTTAAATATAAATAAAAAATAATTTAAAAAAATCCCAAAAACGAAAAAAAATTGTACAGGTATTTTCTTCAGTAAATATTTAACATAAATATTTAAAATATATATGTATAAACAATTTTAAAAAATATATAAAAATTATAAATTGAAAGAGAAAAAAATAATTCTTTTAAAAAATATGTATAATTAATGCAATAATATTTAAATTTAAATAAAACAATTAAAAATGGCATCTATCATTCTATAAAAACCAAATTATAAGAATTTAAATTTTAATTTAATATAGAAAAGTAAAGGGGAATATTACTCTCATGTTACATGAGAGTAGTTCTCTCATGTGACAGAGAGAATCCAAGTAGGGCCCTCCATTTAAAAGCAAAAAAGAAAAATGAAAAAAGAGGGGGTACACTTTTCGAAGTGAGAGAAAATGAGATAACTATCTCATGTAAAATGAGAGTAGTATTTCTCAAAAATAAATTAAACTTTCATTCTTTTGACGAAAGAGTGTAATTAACACAATTTTTGATGTAGTGAATAAATAACTAGAAGCTATCACTTAATGAATTTGCGTTGTCTTCTATGCATGTTTCCCACTTTTTTCTATATTGAAAAATTGTTAAACCTATTAATAATATTTATTATTATGTTTATTGGGTGTAAAAATATTTAATATTTTAAATTTTAAATTTTAAATTTTTTAAATTTGAATTTTGTACTTGATAGGTGAAAAAAGTGTTCAGCATTTAATATTTACCACTATTTTCTGTATGGAAAATTGTTAGGCATATTAATAATATTTATTATTATGTGACAGTGGGCTTAATTATTCTACCTATTAGGATTGGTTATATAGCTGGAAAAAAATATTTAATAAATTTATATTTAATATAAAATTATAGATTAAAATAAAAAATATTTAAAATTGTAAAAATATATGTATAGTTGATAAAAATAGTAATTTAAATTTAAAATTTCATTGAAAAAATAAGAAATGAGATATGTATACTTTAAAAGAAAATAAATTAAACATTGAACTTAAAACAAGAATACGAAAAGAGAAAAAAAATTTGTACACGTATTTTTTTAAATAAATATTAACATAAACGTTTTAAATATATATATGTATAAACAGTTTAAAAAATATAAAAATTTCAAATAAAAAGAGAAAAAGTAACTTCTTAAAAAATATGTATAATTAAAGAAAAAAAATTTAAATTTTATATTTTAAATTTATAAGAAATTGACATTAATCATTATGTAAAAAAAATTTAAAAAAAATTGACATTAATCATTATGTAAAAAAACAAATAATAAAAGTTTAATCATTATAAAAATTTAAATTTAAATTTAATATTTAAGAAAGAAATTAAATGTTATTCACTAAGAAATATAAATTGACATTTATCGTCATTTGAAGGCATACCATCTAAGTCTATCATATAAATGTTATCTATTCTATGACCAAGAAACTTAACTTGCCCATCAATTAGACTTTCGATTTTACAAGAGGTCGAGTCAAAAATAACTCATAATTTTTATCACATAATTGACTAATGCTAAGCAAGTTATGTCTAAGGCCCTCAGCAAGTTATGTCTAAGACCCTCACCAAGTATCTTTCCTTTGTTGTTATCTCCATAGAAAACATGTATATGCTCTTTCTTTGTGAATGATTGGAATTTAGTTACATTTCCCGTCATGTGACTTGAGCAACCACTATCCAAGTACCACTTGGAACTTTTAGCCTTCAAGCAAACCTACATCACAAAGTCAAGATTTAATCTTTGGTACCCATACTTTGTTGGGTCCTTGTGTGGTCTTGGGCTTAGTTCCCTTAGGAACCCACACTTTCTTTTGCCCAATAATACCATTCTTTCTAACTTTACATGTGGAAGCACTATGACCTTTTCCACCACAATGAAAACATTTAATGAATGGCTATTTGTCATGTAGGATGGAGAAATGGAAAAGTTTTTATATGATTTTTCTTGTGTGCTAATGTCAAAGCCTAAACCGGATTTGTTGAACATGCATCTTTGTTTAGCAAGGAACACATTTAAGTTATCTATTCCACATGTGAATTTGCTTAGAATTTCATTTAAATCATCAATTTCATTGTTTAGATCTTTACTTGATGTACATGATGATGAAGATGCAGGCTCATTTGAAGATAGGCATTTGATACAACTAGTGCTAGCATAAAGTAATTTGAGAGTTTCATTTTCATCTTTCAAATCTTTTACTTCTTTTTCTAAAGATGCAATTTGTTTTTCCAAAGAAATAATAGTTTTTCTTAATGCGCCAACAGTCTTAACATGTTCTAGTGTTTCATTATGCATTTCTTCAAACATGTCAGACAACTCATCATATGAAGGGGAAATAGTAGAGCAAGATGAGTTTACCTCAGTTTCAGATTCATTTTTGTCCTCATTTGCCATTAGACATATATGTTGAGTTTCTTTGCTTGAATTCTCCAGTGGTCTCCCATCTTGCATGAAGCACAGGTTTGCTTCTTCTTTGGAGCCATCATCGAAAGAACTAGATTCATCATCCCAAGCAAGATAAGCCTTCTTGACGTTCTTTCTATCCTTGCTTTGCTTCTTTTCATATTTGTCTTTCTTTTGAGCATTTGGACAATCCGATTTGTAGTGACCGGTTTTTCCACATTCATAGCAAGTGATGGTGAATTGGGAGGATCCTTCATCTTTAGATCTTCTTCTAGGAGGAAATGCGAGTCTCTTTGAAAAATTCTTTTTAAAAAACTTTCCATACTTCTTTACGAAGAAACTTGTAACACCCTGTATATATCTGGTAATGTTATCATATCATCGTATTAAGCTGCGCTTAATAAAAATTGCGGAATATATTTTTCTTTTCAATTATGACGTCATTATACTTAGCCAAGTTGAATACTCAATTCTTTTTCAAAACATTGCCTGTATGTGATTGCAAAGACAATTAACTGAAATACCTCATAATATGTAATAACAGTGAGTATCTAAAATCACGGATCTACAACACGTAGTCCGGACAATATCACGATACATTATTACAACTCCAATCCAAACTAAGACAAAGTCAAGTAAACGTGGCATGGACAATCCCCATGCTCACCAAATAACAACAGCGTCTCAACAAGATAATCCATAATCATAAATGAAGCTAAAAACATAATAGCAACAAGCATATCCAGCATCCAACATATCAGCATATAATCAGCCATATCTAACTCAGCTCTGGCCTCTTGCCGCCTGAGGTCTCAACCCCAGCATTACCTGAACCTGAAATGGTGACCCAAACGTGGGGTGAGATCTCTAAACAGAAATCTCAGTAAGACAAGGGGTCCTCAAGGATCTTCTACCCCAAGCTCACTTACATGTGCAATATAAGTTCTAAAAGCAGTAATTCAATATAAGTTCCAAAACTATGCAGTGCAACAGATACTCATGCCATGTGTGTTATAACTATTCTACTGGCCAGAGAAATGCAGGACACACGTTTACAACCCCACAATAAGTACAAGGAACAACGCTTGCACCTCGTACAAAGCCTCACCATCTTGTATGCGCCACATACTCAGGCTTGCCGTATAGGTGGAACACCACATGCATATCATAAAGGCACTCACGTATAATAGCTCAATAGCATTTATCAAAATAATACATGAAAACAACATCATGCATATAACCATCCCCCCATGGGATATGGTGGAACCAACAATGGCTAAACCGAGGACACGAAAGCTTACCTCTCAAGCTATCCGTCCAAACCAAGAGTCCACATTGGCCCAAGGTCACCAAACAGCACAATCACAGTCTGTTTATAACAGGAATATCATCAATAACCATACTTGATTACTTAATCATTTTCAAGACTGCAATTTCATCTCTTTTATGAAATATTCTAATATTTTACTATGTTAAACTAGACATCTTAAGGTTTCCAACGATATATTCTATGTCTCAATCGGAGTTGTATAACCCCGGTTATATTTTTCGCAAAGTGACTGTTGCAAACTGAATTTCCAGCAATCAAGTCTCTACTTCAAACCAACACTACGACCAAACCACTTATCCAATGGCTATGAAATTTTACAGGATTGGAAGTTTCTCATGCTAAGAAAGGTATAATATTATCTCAAAGGCATTATATCTTGCAATTACTTGATGATACTGGTTTTTTAGCTTCAAAACTCAATGCTGTCCCAATGGACCCGAAGCTTTCTCTTAACAATGTAGATGGACAACCTCTCTAAAACTCTAGTCAGTATAGGATTTTAGTTGGAAGACTTCTTTATTTGACATTAACTAGACCTGACATTACATGTTAAGTCAATTTGTTTCATAGCCTAGAACTCCTTACCTTAATGTTGTTCATAACTTCCTTAGATACCTTAAAAGTCATCCAGGTCAAGGTTTGTTGTTTCCTGCTTCTTCTCCTTTCCACTTTAAAGCATTCAGTGATGTATATTGAGGAGGATATCTTGACACCAGAAGATCAGTCACTGCTTTTTTCATTTTTCTTAGAGATTCCTTAATATCGTGGAAGGTTAAAAAGCAAACAATAGTCTCTAGAAGCTTCGTTGAAGACGAGTACAAGGCAATGACAACCACTGCTACTAAATTAAGTTGAATATCTCAATTATTAACTGATCTTGGCTTTGTTGATTTCTCTTGTGCTCTATTTTTTGTGACAATCAGGATGCTATTCATATTGCCTCAAATCCCACCTTCCATGAGAGGACTAAACACATAGAGATTGATTGCCATTTGCCACTTTGTTAGAGATAAAGTGTCTTATGGGCTGAATCGTTTGATGCCTATAAAATCACATGACCAGCTTGCATATCTTTGAAAAAGGCTTTGTTAGCTTCTGCCTTGTTCACTCTACTGTCCAAGATGGCAGTGTTGGACATCCACAACTCATCTTGAGGGGGAGTAATAAGTATAAAAATAACTTTTATTTTTAGTTTACTCTAGTTTGTGTTATTGTAACCATAGTTAGTGTAACCATAGTTAATTTTATGGACTGATTGTAAGTTTACTTTTATGGACTTTAGCTTTTAGTTTTTAGTCTTGACTTTTATACTTAAACATTGTTTTCTCTCTGAATCTTTTTGATGAGTAATAAAGAAACCCGAAAGCTTCTTCATTTTTCTTCTTGTTCTTTTTCTGGGTTTATATGGTAAGAATAAATGAGATCAAGACTAATATTTATGAACATAAGTGATATAAAATTATCTTAACAGTATAACTTAAAATTATGTGGTACATAGTCACAAAACCTATAACATATAAATTATATTAAGCTATATAGTCCATAGGTTTCCCAAATCTCTAGACAAAGTATAAATAGGTGAATAATTTATGTTATACAAGTATGACTGTATTCGAAATGATTGACAGGTAATAATATCAAAAGCCTAATATAACATTGAGCAATAAAAAATGCATGAATCAGCTACAATTAAATTCATGACCAAAAGATATAAAAAAAAGTAAGGAATTAGAAGTATCACAAATAATGTGCTTTGGTCCTAAAATCTCAAATGAAATATATGACTAGAATAAAATGCATATAACAAACACTTGAAGCATAAGATACATAATATTCATAACCATTCCAAATGTATCATAATGTGTATCAAGTGGTGGAATCTTTAGTATTGTCTTTCAATCTTATGAACTAATAAAGGAAAACTAAATTTTTTTGAGGATAATATGAGAATTTTTTTTCCTTTTGGCATAATAGAATCAATAAAAATAAAAAATAGCTTTATTTAGTAGTACAAGAATTAGATCTTAGATGATAACGAATTTTTTTTTCAGAATGTAGATTCTAAATTTACAATGAAGTTGGAATTTACATATAAAAGATAGGCTATCTAGATGCCGCAAGGTTTAAGGATGCATGAATATTTATCAAAGTCGGTCACTAAATTTGGTTTTGAAACACATTTAGGTTGAATGTTACTCTGAAACTCACGTTCTTATTGAATTAACATCGAAAACATCGGTTACATTAGGTAATAGATCAATCAACATGATTTAGGATCTAACATGAGCATATTGCTCATTCATAAGATATTCAAGCAGCTTGAGAAACGATAAGCCCCCATATATATATATATATATATATATATATATATATATATATATATATATATATATATATATATATATATATATATATATATATGGAAAAACATATATCATTTTAAAGGATATAAGCTTATATTCTTTTAGATCCTAACCGTTGATTTCCGTCCATCAACGGTTATAATCTATTGAGTCAAACTTAATGGGCCAAAATTATTATTAATTAATTAATAATTTTGATCCAATAAATTATAACCGTTGATGGACGGAAATCAACGATTATGATCTAAAAGGATATAAACTTATATCCTTTAAAATGACAGATGTTATTCCCATATATATATATATATATATATATATATATATATATATATATATATATATATATATATATATATATAGGGAAAACTTCAAAAAAATCCCTATAAGTTTCTTTAGAATCACTTACCTCCTTCCCAAAAATTTTAATCATTTACACCCCTACTTAAAACTTTTTTATCACTTACCCCCCTAACTTGATTTTCCATCCAAAGTTAAAGTTAATAGAGTTAATCTTTTTAAAAAATTACCAATACTACCCTAAAAAAAAATAAAAAAATTAAACTTGATACCTTATTGCTAGCAAGAGATAACACATTTTCTTTTCTGGTTACAATAAAACTCTCTGCAGATTAGTGATGGCATACAGTGGTGAGAATATTCGATCACATATTGTATTCTTTTCACTTCACCATTAACTAATATTATCGGGTCAGGCTAATTGCAAATAAAGATCAAAATTAAAACAATATAATAAAATTCATCTTCAATAAAAGAAAGTTGGTTATTCTAGTTTATTACTACAACAAAACCTATAATTTATACAATATAGACACTTCAAACAATTATTCTCCTTAGCCATTATCTGGACAAGTATTGGAATGGAAATAGCAAAACCATATATGCAAGAGGAACTCTGACCCCTCGAGAGACACCTCAATGGTGCTCTTTCAAACATAGATACTTTGAATTCTTTCTACAATTCTCAATCACAAGTTGCTGCCTCAATGTGGGCATATGTACTTAAAAATAAATAAATGAACAGCATTGGCAAATTCCTAACTCTGTCCTCCCCCAAGCTTGTTCCATATCTATAGAATTGGGACTCCATGGATTTAACCTCTTGTCCCTGCTTAAAAGCCTCTTCAATGCCCTTAGTCTCCCTGTCATAGGCGATTTCAGGTCATCTTCGGCAAACCTGCTTGAAGAAGGCGACAAAGAGGATGAAGTGATGTCAACAATAAGGTGTCAAGTTTAATTTTTTTTGTTTTAAGGGTAGTTTTGGTATTTAATAAAAAGACTAACTCTGTTAACTTTAACTTTGGATGGAAAATCAAGTTAAGGGGGTAAGTGATAAAAAAGTTTTAAATAGGGGTGTAAATGATTAAAAATTTTGGGGAGGGGGTAAGTGATTCTAAAGAAACTTATAGGGAAGAAGTTTTTTATATATATATATATATATATATATATATATATATATATATATATATATATATATATATATATATATATATACTTCTCCGGCAACTCGAGATAAGTTTATCTCCGACCATTCCATAACTACGTCGTTTTGTTTATTTATTTCCTTATATTAATTGATTCACCTTTGAATGTTTATGATTCTCCTTTTCTCTCTTTTCCTTTATCATCATTGATCCATCTTTGTACGATTATGATTTAGTAACAGGAGATAAAGTTATCTCAAGCAACTTGAGACAAGTCCATATATATATATATATATATATATATATATATATATATATATATATATATATATATATAGGGATCTTTTGACTCTAGAGTAAGACTTACAACTCTTACTCCTCATCTCAACCGTTGATTTTCGTCCATATAACGGTTATCTATAACAATTAATTATTTATTTATTTCAAATAAATAATTACAGTTAGATGGACAAAAATCAACGGTTGAGATGAAGAGTAATAGTTGTAAATCTTACTCTAGAGTCAAAAGATCTCTCCATATATATATATATATATATATATATATATATATAGGGATAGGATATTGTGACACCCAAGTTATGTTACACCGATGTAAGAGTTAGAAGTCTTACACGCAATCTTGACCGTTGATCCACTCATATCCAATGGCTCACATTACTAAAAAATTTGAGCCCTTAGATATAAGTGGGATTAACGGACAAAATTAAGAGTGTAACTTACACTAGTGTAAGATGATCCTAACCCATATATATATATATATATATATATATATATATATATATATATATATATATATATAAGTAAGTCTCTTTAATCCTGTCCTAATTCTATCTAAGTCTATTGAAATTTAAGTATCCAATTATGAACCAATTTAGTTAACTAACAATACTAAATCAGTAATTTAAGTATCCAATTATGAACCAATTTAGTTAACTAACAATATTAAATCAGTATTGATTATACAAAAGTAAAAATTTTATAGTTAAATTATAAATTTTTAGTATCACATGTCAACATCAGACGAGTCATGCCTAATTTAAGTGTGAGTGTCTCGTGGATCACGCTCAACTTAGGCATGAGTGGTCACGCTCAATCAGAGCATGACACATTGCAATACACGAGTAAATAATTTCAAAACAGTAATAAATTCATAATTATTTGTTTAAATTGCAATTAATTAATTTTTGTGCCTAAATTTTTGAACAATTTTTACAATAAAATGTCTTAAATACTGTATTATTTAATATGCAATCCTTCAACAAATTTAACGTAGGATTGTTTCTTTTTTCATTTGAGTTTCACTTCAAGAGCTATGCAATTTATTTATTTTTGGGAAAAATGTCACACATTTTGGGTTGTTTCAACTTCTAAAAAGCAATGTGTGCTTTGAAGCCGGAGATAAAATAATCTCAAGTAACTTGATAAACGATAAGTTATATATATATATATATATATATATATATATATATATATATATATATATATATATATATATAGAGGTAGGATCCTTTGACACCGATGTCAAATTTGAAAGTTGACACCTCATCTAAAAGCCGTTAGATTAAAAAAGATCAATGGTATCACATGTTTACAAATCAGAGTCGTTGATATATATATATCAAATTTGACATAGGATATATATATATATATATATATATATATATATATATATATATATATATATATATATATATATAAAAGTAAGTCTCTTTAATCCTTTCCTAATTCTATCTAAGTCTATTGAAATTTAAGTATCCAATTATGAACCAATTTAGTTAACTAACAATACTAAATCAGTAATTTAAGTATCCAATTATGAACCAATTTAGTTAACTAACAATATTAAATCAGTATTGATTATACAAAAGTAAAAATTTTATAGTTAAATTATAAATTTTTAGTATCACATGTCAACATCAGACGAGTCATGCCTAATTTAGGTTAGGCGTGAGTGGTTACGCTCAATCAGAGCATGACACATTACAATACACGACAATAAAAGCGTAATAATTCACCAGACAAAAACATAAAATTTGGAAAAAATTAATGATTTATTCACAAACCAAAGCTGTGACGCTGTAACTGTAAAGACGGCGGTTTGCGGCAACACACATACTTATTTTAACTACTTTTACATCTTACTTCACTTATTATAAGCATTTAAAACAATAAAAGGTAATAATTAAAAAGCTGTGGACTGTAACTGAAAATTTTTGCGGTATTTTAACTACTTTTACTTCTTACTTTACTTATTATAAGTTACTAAGGGGTCCCCATAAACCCACTTAGCCAATTACTCAATTTTACGTTTTTACTTCTTTGAACATGGTTCACTAATTAATTTTCTGCGAACACATCGCTCACAACCAGACCTTCTTCTCAGTTTATATTTTTTTCTTACTTAATTCCCTTTCTAATAAGCTATCACACGCTTCAATCGGAGCTCGTTTGCTCCGGCTATCGCCGTTTGAAGTTGGATAAGCAAAACAACCAACCAACCCCAAAACAACTCAAAACCTCTCTCACTCCACGAATTACTGCAGCAAATTCACTCTTCTAATTGCTCTCAAATTTTTATGCTACAAACTAGACACTTCAACCTTCAATTTGATATATCATACACTTAATTTGACTGAGAAACGAAGCGGGAATTAATTTTCCAAAACTGGTCCAGTACAGCCCCCAAGTGCAGGGCAAACAGGGCAGCTGTGTTCACAGCCCTCCCAAGGCCAGCGCCCACTCAGAACAATCTCATATTTTACCACAGTGTAGAGGGAACTACAAGCTTCAAAATGGCGTATGACACATCTCTAACGGACCTCTGTGGAGGGAGATATGTTCTCCCAAAGTTCGCCTAAAAACTACCAATTTTCAGAAAATTCGTCAGAATTTCCTTTGTTTTTCCAACATTTTCCAAATTTGTACAAGTGGTCTATGACCTCAAATAGTACCTAATAATCAGTGGGTGGCACACACAAGGACCAACAATTCCTTGGGGCTCTTACAACCCACAATATACAACAATTCCATATCATATACAGTAATATACATGCATGATCCATAACTCTATATATATCACATTAAAAGGTGGCTATGTGTCATAACTACAACATCCTACATCAACCTACATAAACATACTACATCACAGTGTCACAATATATACAACAGACTCCCAAAATAAGCAGGCAACATCTATGCTCAGATCTACTCATCAACCACGGGCCTCTTGCCCCGAGAACGATCGTCAACTGCTGCGATACCTGAAATATATCCCCATAACGCGGGGTGAGAATGAATCTCAATAAACTTGGGGTTTATGGAGCAGTCTCCACCCAAGAGTCCACTTCCTGCAATAAAATATCAAGTACCAAGACATAGATAACACCATATAATCCATATTAGAATTTCTGTATCATATATCTTTTCTAATAATTCTCATTTATTCTTATAACGTACTTTCTTATTAATCTTAAGTATGTTCATGTCTTATGTATCAATAAGGCTTCCATCTTATATTCGTAATGTCGTATCATATTCAATAGCATACTCATAATGATTAGAGAACTAAAGTTTCCTCGGCTATACCTTATGTACACCGTGATCATATCCATAAATGTTTCCTCTTTTCAGAAACCACAACTTACACTTCTAAGGCTTTATTTCATTGGAGATCATATCATATTAACTTATCATAACATAAATAATATCATATGCATGCACTATATGAATGCAACTACGCAAAGTATCAATATTAACAACAATTATATCCATACGGAAACCATAATCGCCACTGATCATGGCGGAACAAAAAGGCTGAGAAAACTCCTAAACCGAAAGCTTACCTATCACCTCTTTCCTGCTGCTAACTTGTTATTTAATACGCCGTACACTTGGTTGTCTCCAAGTTGTTCGTCCACCTACTTCGTTTGATTACACTCTGTTACCGTATATATAAAAGTACCATTAAGTTCCAATGAAACATACATTACTTGAAATCCAAATAATTATATTTCATATGTTAATTTCATAACCAACTTGACAATTTTATTTCCCTTGACAACTCATGCCATACCACAAATCTACCACTTAATTTATACTTCATAAATTAAACCCTCAACTAGTTAATTAACTTACCCTTTTATAGTGGAATTTCATACACTTTAACATAGCTTCACATATCATAACCCACTTGAATCATACTTGATTATTCTAGGCAAATGCTATTAAACATTCACTTTAATTGAAACCACATAATCTATGCCCATTATTTCTTTATGGTCGAAGCCTATATATAAACATAATACACAATTCTTTTGCTGTCATGTTTAACCAATTAGCTTAATTCACATGCAACTATTCCTGACATAGAATTTCTATTAACTCGACCTTATCAACACCACATATTTTAAACCTTACATGATCGTAAAACATCTTTCAATGATCATGTATATATTTGTTCTCCAATTTTCATTAAATTTTGTATTAATCTATATCAATTTAATGATGTAGGCCGAAAACTATATATATAGGTTCTATGAATTTAACACTTTCCAATGTTTCTTAATTGATTCCTCTTCTTTTCTTTTCTTTTTTTTTTATATATATAATCTAACATAATTTAAATCTTAAAACAATTCCCTAAAACAATATTTAACTACTTCAATTAACTACAAGGCCAAGACTTATTTAAAATAGGAAACGTGCATTTCTTACAACTTCTTATCATAAAGCTTTTATATAATTGTTTCCAATACTTACTTAGCTTGTTAAAATATCTTTGTAACCTTACTAAACCACTTCCATGTACCTCACGGATCATAGGGCTGAATTGCCTTTACTTAATTCATCATCTCTTCATAACTTGATAACATTTCCAAACACTTATTTCATCATAAAACAATCTCAACTTCATGTTTTTCACTTAGACATAAATTCAACACATGTTGTGCATCTTTTACACATATAGGTCGAACTACACAGGGCTCCAAAGCTCTTTCAATTTTTTTTTGATTTTAACATCACATATGGTAGTATTTCACTATTTCTTAACCATAATTCTTCATTAGTCCATAATCATTACATAATTAAAATTCATTGACTCACTTAGGAATTATGTCAAACACTTAGAGTGCACCTTAAAAATACATATGGGCTGTCCCTTGTTGGTTCCTCAAACTACCCCAAGTGCAGATTTTTCAATCAATTAACTAGAAGAATTTGTTGTCCAACAACAATAATTCATGAACAACATAAATCCCAACATATACATCATTTAACCTACATAAAAATCATAAGACTCATACATGAACTGATTTCCGCTTATGTGCAGCCCTTAAAAAAAGAGATTACATACCTTAAAACACCTTCCAAGGAGCTAGAGTCATAGTCCAACCATTAGATAACACAAACAGTCCTTGTACTCTCTTTTTAACAACATTAGGTCGCAGCAATGGGGAAGGGTTTTCTCACAAACTAAGGCTTCTTTCAAGGAACTTCCACTTGGAATTTACTCTCAAGACATAACTCTACATCTTTCATGCAGATCATTTGTCCTCATTCTAAGTATTTCAAGTGACTAAAACTTGCCCTTTCTTCTCCTAATATTTCGCTGCACATAGAGAGGAAAGAACAAAATGAGCGTGGGAAGCTAAACTCCAAGGCTGTGAACTTGCTAATAGATGGGTTATAAGAAGGCTTATTTTATTTCAATCACTTATGATGTGTCAACCCTCAATAATGGGCAACGTCTGACTATGGCAAGTGAGGAGCCAACTTGCCAATTAATTTGGATACTATGATTCAAATCTTCAAACTTTGAACTTAAATAGGTACCTGTTAGTCTCACCAAAAAAATAAACTACATGGGCCATTCTAATTTTATAGCACAATGGGCTTCACCAAAAATTCATGTGAACACCAATAATTTAATAACCAATCCACTAAGTTTAAGGCTATCTCATAACTTGTTAATTCACACAAGTAATTTGACCTATTTAAAATTTCCTATTAGTTGATATTAAATCAATTCCAACTTAATTAAATAAATCTCTCTACACATTATTGGATCAAATTAAATTCACATTTATCCCACTAAATTTACTAGATAAATTAATTAAATCATCTCATTCTATATTCATATTCTAATTATATCTAGGTCATATTAGACTTGTTTAACATACACTGTATATTCCCATTAATTATCATGTCACCCACTTTATTTTAATCTAATAATTTATCTCACATAATTTCCTTGCATAAGTGTTTAATCTAATTAAACACCTAATTAATTTCTTTTCTCTTAATTTACTAATGAGGGTTGTTATAGCTGCTAAACGCATAATCACGATCAATACTTTTCCATAATACCCCCGCTCGGGTTACAAGCCAGCGCTACCAAGCTTAGCAATCTGAAGGCGTTGTCAGAGTATATAAACACTAAAAGTTTTCAAAGCTTGTCGATGTGGGACATAAAAACGCAATGAGCACAGCTAATCTTCGCGGTTCAGAGTTATTGTGACATTTTCGTCGTTGATTCCCTTATTATCCTATTTAGATTATTTTCTTTTGTGTTTTGTTCTTGAATCGCTTCTCCATCTTTCTCTTTTTGCATGCAAGTCAATTTGTGAACCCTAATCTCAATTTTTGAAATTTGTAATTGTTCTTAAGTGTTCACCTTCACATTTTCAGGCATGGCACAAAGCCATCAAGCTCACCAAATGATAGGTGCTACCATCGTCGTCCACCTCCGGATCACCATGTAAGGTGAGAAAAAATTTCGCTGTTCATTTCTTGTGGTTTAAGGTGTAAGAAAAATATCTTTTAAAATACATGTGACAAAGCTGCTGTGAAGAAGACGTATATTCTTTTGTTTATGTCTACTCCTTTTTTTTCAAATTAATGTTGTTTTGCTTGCAATATAGCCCTCACTCATGATTTGAAGTAGGAGAATTATATTCTGTTTTAGTCTGCATTGAACCATTACTTATTCAATTACAATAATATAAAAAGAAAAAGAAAAAATAATGACATGGAGACACTGTCACTGTTTTGGAGGCATGGTAATGTTAAACTATATCAGGGCTTAGTGCTAGAAACATGACATTTCAAGAAGGAGAGACATTATGAAATCTTACAGTCATCATAATATTTTACAATAAAGTTCCCTATACATAGAATTGAAGTAAGAATCTAGAAACAACTAATGAATAGAAAACTAACCTTGAGGTTTCCAGGCATTTTTGATGCAAGTGCCTTAGCAAAATCACCTATTGTATGACGTATCAGATATATGGTTGTAGCATGCTGCAGAAGTTTACTTTGCTCCATCACAGCGTTCCAGGATGACAATGTCCGCAAGATATGGAACACTCTCTTCCCATGACATTGGCTTTGATGGCCTGAATGGGGCACATGGGCTGAAGATATGGAACACTTGCAGGGTTGAAAGTGGGATTTTCATGGTTCTTAAGGTGAGACTATGTTACATTGGAATGTGGATTGAGTATCTATATATAGTAAAACGACTAAGCTTGTGGGGATTTTTTTTTTTTTTTTTTGAGTTGAAAGATATTTTTGAGGTACATGGACTGTAACAAAGTATAAAAGGTGAGGCCACTGTGGCATGGTTTAGTTATCTTTACTGCATACATTCTGATAAGTTATACTGAAGTTTCCAAAGATTTGATAACATGCAATCTCTGATTATCATGCTGCTGTCAGGATGACAATATAAGTTTTTTTTTTAATTATTTATATTTGTATATTAAAAAGACCCTAATGCTATAAATACCATAGTTCCCTTGTTATAGGATACTTTGATAGGTTTTTGTGTTAAAAGACTCTAATTCATATTAATTGGTGTGAAATGATTTTGTGCGTATAGATTATCAAGCTTTTCTTGGTTTGAGCTTTAGACTGAGTTTTGCCATTTCTACCACTATAGGAAATATATGCATGAAATTCATGGTATAAAAAATTGTAAGGCTAATAGGGCTGTTATATGTTTTTGACAGGTACACATTTCATATGCTGAGCTGAACCCCAGTTTATAGACCTAATGTTCATTTAAGTTTTATATTTGCTGGACCTTATACACTTGATGTTACCTTCATTTTGAAATCTGCAAGATAGGTGGCTGTAGTTAGAGGACCCCAGCTAATTGTTGGTATTTTAAAAGTTCACGAAATAATATGAAAATGTAAATTTTAATATGCAAAAGTTATTTTAATGTTAGAAGCATACAAGTGTAACAAAATGATTTGATCCAAGTTCTGTTATAAGTTGCTGGCAGGAATTAATTTCAGAATGCAATTGAAGTGCCCTCAAAATGGTTAATTTCTTATTTTATCCTTCTATTTACAAAATAGTTTATTTGATGTTGTGCTAATTATCCATGTCTCAATGTGTAGAACTGCTTCAGCTTTGAATTATACTTCGTTGCAATGATTACACTCATATAAGTACCTTCTCTGGTTATTGTAATGATATAAATGTGCATGTAGGTCTGCTGTAAATGATGAGGATGAGATGAGTGGCCTTCCAAATACTCAAAAAAATTCATCAAGGTAAGAGCTGTTACTGCTTTGATGAGTGGAATGCTAGAGCTATATAACTATTTGGACTCAAGAGTTGAATGCTTCGGATTTGATTTAATGACAAATTTAATTACATTTTTGTTCTGGACTCATAAAAATCTGTATTCAGTTGGAAGTTGCAAGTATACTTATTGTTAACGTAGGTCTAGATTCTATTCGTGGCAACCATAACATTGTTTACAGATTAATTTGCCTGCTTTCATAAAGCTTGGTTTATGGTGTGAGAAAATTAGTTTTCTTGTCAATTTAGTGGATGTAATTATTGTAACACTTCACTCTCTGTTCTATTCAAGAGATGAGCTGTAAGTATTGCTGAGCATCTGTAAAAGTTTAAATATTGAAAACTTTGCGCATTGTTGAGAAATGGGGAACAACAGCTCAGCGATCATATGCAAACAACAAGAGGAACAAAAGATTAATCGGCCCATAGTAAACACCAAAAGCCCATATGAAAGGAAGCATAGTCAGTTATAACACCTTGTGGTATTAAGCGCAACATAATCTATTATAATTTACGGAAGCATTACTCTGATAGTGTCACTATTACTCTATGTAATTATATGAACTAACTTTTTCCTTTTCTTTTCCTTATATAGTGTCATGCCAATTATGTTTCTCATATATTTATAAGCTGTACAGTCTCGTACCTATACAGATTCCTAATTCTCTAACTCATTGACCATAGTCAATGGTCAGTATCTATTCGAGCTGCAATATGGACATTAGTGATCGGAATTGAGCTGCAAGCTGCCACCTGCCACCATTCGTTGATAAGCGATGTTAACTTTTCCATGAACAGCTGTGTCGTGTTCTTTGCTTTGAAAATTTTCCTGTTTCTTATTTTTTTTTGTTTACCCTTTCAATGTTCTAGGTCTGAAACAATCATAGAGAAGAAGATATTGGTCTTAAAAAAATGGTGGGAACCCAGAAAAGCAAAAACGAAAAAAAGAAAAAAAGCAAAGAACACGTGAATGCTGTCAATGATTTTTTTTTTTTTTTAAGTTTAGTCGGGTTTAACGGGGAGTAGTTTTTTTCTTTTTTTTTTTGTATAAAGTGAAACTTAACTCTTCTCTGTCTCTCTCTCACATACACCCACCATTAACCTTGCTAGGAAGGGTTTTTGAGATGTCCATTATCTCTTTTCGGGTTGACATGATTGTTGTATATATATTTCAGTTTTGTTACAAGTTCAATTTCAACCTGTACACCATTATTTTTGCTTTAGAATTGCTTGAACTATTAGCTAAATCTAACTCCTTTAGAAGTGCTCATGGGATTGTCACTTTCTCCAGTTCTCTCCCACTCAGAAAACCAGCATTAGCATTGCAATACTAATATATTTTAACATCATACCCTCATTTACTTCACTTCTTAGCTTCCTTCTTAGGAGCTCCAGGAGATTGGAGAGGAACGAGGTGGACCTCCACGTTGGAAATGGAGCAAGAGTTGCTGCTCATTCTATTGGAGAAACCGACCTCATTTTGCCTACGGGCCTTATTTTGCATTTGAATAAATGTCTTTATGTTCCAAGTATTTCTAGAAACATTATTTCAATTTCTTGTTTGGAACAAGATGGTTTTATTTTTAGTATTAAGAATGGTACATTTTCTATCATTATGAATGATATTGTTTATGGTACTGCTACCTTAATAAATGGATTGTATGTTCTGGAAATGGGAACTGAAGTGCTCAAAATAGATGTGAAACGACCTAGGATGGATAATCAATCATATCTTTGGCACTGTAGACTAGGGCACATAAATGAAACAAGATTGTCTAGGATGCATGCAAATGGATACCTAGATTCCTTGGATTTGGAATCCTATGGACAATGTGAATCTTGTCTAGCTGGGAAAATGACTCGTCACACACCCAAAGGGCTTGAGAGTCATAAGGCTAGTGAGTTATTAGAACTCATTCACTCTGATGTATGTGGCCCAATGTCTATTGAGGCTAGAGGAGGATACTCCTATTTCATTACCTTTACGGATGACAAATCAAGATTTGGGTATGTGTACCTGATGAGATATAAATCCGAAGCTTTTGAAAAGTTCAAAGAGTTTAGGAGTGAAGTAGAGAAACAGCGTGGCAAGATAATTAAGACATTACGATCAGATCGTGGTGGTGAATATTTGAGCCATGAATTTCAGGATTATCTGAGAGAGAATGGAATTCTCTCGCAGTTTACTGCTCCTTACACACCACACCAAAATGGTGTCTCCGAAAGGAGAACATGACCTTGTTAGACATGGTAAGGTCTATGATGAGTGAGACTCAACTTCCAAAATCATTTTGAGGATATGCCTTAGACACAACGGCATACCTTCTAAATAGGGTACCGTCTAAATATGTTCAGACCACACCATATGAGATATGGAATGGTAAGAGACCCAACCTGAGTTATCTCAGGGTTTGGGGATCGCCAGCTTATGTCAAGACATTGGCATCAGACAAGCTTAGTGCTAAGAGTACTAAATGTCTTTTTGTGGGGTATCCTAAAGGTACTAAAGGATACTACTTTTACTCTATGGATGAACACAAAGTGTTTGTATCCAAGAATGCTGAGTTCCTTGAGAAGGATTTGATCTCTCAAGGAGCCAGTGTGAGTAAGATTGATCTTGAAGAAGTTCAAGAACCACATGAACAGATTGAGGAACCCAAGTCTGCTTAGCAGGCGACGTTCACCGATGGAGAAGTAAACACACAACTCCGTAGGTCTACGAGGGTCATCCATCCACCTGAGAGGTATGGATTTGTGATTGAGAATCAACAAACCGTTGAGGATAATGAACCGAGTAACTACGAGGAGGCAGTCAAGGATGTTGACTCTTCCAGTTGGCTTGAAGCCATGGAATCTGAAATGGATTCGATGTATCAGAACAAGGTATGGACCTTGGTTCCTAAACCGCAAGGAATAGTTCCTCTCGGTAACAAATGGGTCTTTAAAAGAAAGACTGATGGAAATGGCAACGTTCAAACCTACAAAGCTAGTTTGGTGGCGAAAGGATATCGTCAAAGACAAGGAGTTGACTATGATGAAGCTTTCTCACCAGTTGCCACGATCAAATCTATAAGGATCATGCTTGCGATAGCAACATATCACGACTATGAAATTTGGCAAATGGATGTCAAGACCGCCTTCTTGAATGGGTTCTTGAAGGAGGAAGTGTACATGACACAACCTGAAGGCTTTGTAATCAAAGATCAGGAGCATATGGTATGCAAACTTCAAAGGTCGATATATGGGCTAAAGCAAGCATCAAGGAGTTGGAATATTCGTTTTGATGAGGTCGTTAGGAGTAACGATTTCATCAAGAACGAGGATGAACCTTGTGTTTATAGGAAGGTTAGTGGGAGTAATGTTGTCTTCCTAGTGCTTTATGTAGATGACATATTGCTTATAGGAAATGACATCCCCACATTACAAACAACGAAAGAATGGCTTTCAGAAAGCTTCACCATGAAGGATTTGGGAGAGACGACCTTTATACTTGGTATAAAGATCTATAGAGACAGATCAAACAGGCTGTTGGGTTTATCTCAATCCACGTATATTGACAAGATGCTAAAAAGGTTTAGCATGGAAGGGTCGAAAAGGGGTTTTCTACCTGTCAGTCATTGGATACATCTTTCAAAGGCTATGTGTCCAAAGTCGCAGCCTGAGAAGGATCGCATGAGTGGAATTCTATACGCTTCGGCTATTGGGTCCATCATGTATGCCATGATATGTACGAGCCCAGATGTCTCATATGCTTTAAGCATTACGAGCAGATACCAGTCTGACCCTGGAGAGGGTCACTGGACGGCAGTCAAGACCATCCTTAAATACTTGAGAAGAACTAAGGATGCGTTTTTGGTCTATGGTGGGGTTAATGAGCTTACAGTGAAAGGGTTCACTGATGCCAGCTTTCAGAGTGACAAAGATGACTGCAAGTCACAGTCAGGGTTCGTATTCACCTTAAATGGTGGGGCAGTATCTTGGAAGAGTTCCAAGCAGGAGACAACAACAGATTCAACGACAGAAGCTGAATATTTAGCTGCTTCAGAAGCGGCTAAGGAGGCCGTGTGGATCAAGAAGTTCATATCTGAACTTAGGGTGGTTCCAAGCGTGGATGAGCCCATACAGTTGCTGTGCGACAACACTGGGGCCATTGCGCAGTCAAAGGAACCTAGGTCTCATCAAAGATCTAAGCACGTGCTCCGCAGATATCACCTGATTAGAGAAATCATTGATAGAATGGATGTAAAGATGGATTATGTTCCCACAAATGATAACCTGGCCGATTCTCTGACAAAGGCTGTTTCTCAGAGAAAACATGATAGTCATTATGAGGCTTTGGGTATACGACTTAGGTCTGATTGGCTCTAGGCCAAGTGGGAGCTTGTTAGTATTTGGGTGTCTGATGTGCCTCTGACAAGTGTGGTTTTTCCATGTTAAAATTGATAAGAATTGGGTCATAAGAGAGCAATTTAAATGCATATTTGCTATTTATATTGATTCTTTCTATATCAATAATATTTACCTTTTGGTTGTGTTTTTACAGGAAAAAGAGGAGTGAAAATTACAAATTACAGAAAGCCTGTTGACGCGACTCCACACATAGGAAATTTCACCGGGTGCTGCGCAGGCCAAATACCAGAGAATTGGCGCTAGTTGGCGCCAGATTGGCGCAAACTAGCGCCACACATATTAAGCACCTACATTATGGCGCCACTAGGCGCCCAAAAGCAAGTAAATGGCGCCAATTGGCGCCCAGCAATACAAAGGGTGGCGCCAGTTGGCGCCGGTCCACGCAATCAGGTCCGACTTTTGGTATTTGAGGCAGCAACTCCGCGCGAAGTAGCGCCACACCGGCGCCAGCTGGCGCCGGGTTGCGGGAAATTGTACCGTGATGCTATGAGGGTATTTTTGGAAGAAGGAAAAGAGTCCTATAAATAGGATCCTTTTGACAGAATTAGTGATTCCGACCTATTTCTTCAGAAGGAGACCGACGGCAGAGCTCAGGAGGATTCTTCTACAGTTCTTCTTCTTCTCTTTTCTCTGTAATTTTATGCTTTTGAATATTGGATTAGTTTTAGCCATGATTATGTTTGGCTAGTTTTCCTTCATTGTGGGTAAGGTCACAAACCCTATGTGAACCTTTTGTTTAGTTATGGATTGGTTTACTTTTCGCTCTTTAATTTAATTGATTTATGCCTACTCTGTGCGTATTGCTTATCGTTTATATTAAATCTGATCAGTTTAGTAGTGAATGATAATCTGAGGGTTAGAACCCTAGATAGGAATATTGGGGTTTTGGTCCAGAAAGGGGGTAGGATAATAATTAACATGCGTGCTAGGAATAGACGCATTCTTGATTACAAACGTTTAATTTATCTGTGTAATGCTTGATCTCAATTGAAACATTGCAAGGAATTGGGGTTTTAATTGTGATTAAAGGGCTAAATTTGCAAGGAATTGGGGTTTAGCTAATAATTGTTTGGATGATAAATTGTTTGATTGTTTATTTTAATTGAGCAATGTGAATCAATCCGTAGTGAAAAGAGGGGATCATAGGGCGAGTGTACTTACCTGCAATATCTCTCATATTTTTATCCAAATCATTTTGCATCATTCTCTTATTTTTAAAATCCAAAAATACGTCTTTGTCTTTAATTTCTATTGTTCTTCAAATCACTTGGGTTTTATATCTTGAAAGGACGTTTATAATATATTCGCTCACAATCCCTGTGGAGACGATAACTTACTTATCACTTTATTACTTGAACGATCGGTACACTTGCCGGACCGTATCAAGTTTTTGGCGCCGTTGCCGGGGATTGTGATTTCTTATATCTTATAATCTTGAATTTCAAGATTTTTCTTTCTGTGATTATTTCATTTTCTTCTGTTCTTGTTTAAAATTGTTTTGAACATTGCTACTAATCTTCTCTTGAAGTTTTATGCGAAGCAAGGTTGATCCTATAGAATTGTTATTTGATCCTGAAATTACAAGGTTTGAAAGGAGAAACAGGAGACTTGCTCAGAAGAAATCAAAAGTGCCAAGTGCTCAATCTGAAGAAGCACCTGAAATCCCAACCATGGCAGCGAATAATGAAGCTGAAAATCCACTTATGGATACCATCCTCACTCCAGCCTTCAATAGGCCTAATGTCCAACCGAATATTGCTGACGATAATTGGGAGTTGAAGTCTTCCATAATTCAGTTGGTGGAGAGAGTTCAATTTGGAGGAGATGAGCATGAGGATCCTCACAGGTTCATAGACCGGTTCTTAATGATATGTGACTCAACCAAGCACCCTCGGGTGTCTGATGATGCTATCCGGTTGAGATTATTCCCTTTTGCTGTAAAGGGAGAAGCACTTAGCTGGCTGGAGAGGCAGCCTGCACGGAGCATTTCTACATGGGAGGATTTGTCTACAAAGTTCTTTGCAGAGTTCTTTTCCATGGAGAGATACAATCAAATGGTGAATGATATCACCAACTTCACTCAAACTGAGGGTGAAACATTGTGTGCAGCCTGGAACAGGTTCAAGGACTTGATGAGGAGGTGCCCTCATTATAATTTGACTGCTGGTAATCAAGTCAGAATATTTTTCAATGGCATCACACCTGAAGATAGAATGGTTTTGAATGGTGCAGCTGGTGGTACTATTAAAACCATGAGGGCGAATGAAACTCTGGAGCTGATAGAGAGGATGGTCAGGAATGAAAATCAAGGGGTATCTTCAGTGTCCTAGAGACAATCTTATGATTAAATAAGGACAGAGATGTAGACCTTTTTAATATTGTTGCAAATAAATAAAAGCACTCTTTATCTTGTCTCATAATTCTGTCTCGATATTAATGTTAATATATTATGAATAACTTGATAAACCCCGTGGAATAAAATAGGTATCTCTTGAGTATCTGTGATGAGATCACAATCATGAGGATTCAAGAATACCGGATGTTTATTCCTAATTTTATGTTCCTAGTCTAGAGATACTGAGAATGGGGTCAGTAATCTCGGGTAAGACTAGCACGACTTATCTACTTGTATATGGATACAAGGTATAGACCTCATGTGCTACAGATATGGAGATGTCTTAGCTAAAGTCGTGGGTGGACCTATAAGGGTATAGCTCGCACTGAACGGACCCACAAAGAGACTCTATGAGGAAATCTCACAGATAGTATCATTAGAGTAGTCTCTTCATATTTGGGTATGTCTTTCCTTAGACCAAAAGTTATCACTTAGACTGTGTTCTAGAAGGCATGCTTTGACTGTATACCTCGTCTGCCTGAAACATGGAGACTCCTAGGTATGCTCTTGGGCTTGTCCTGATAGGGCAGAGGGCTAGGGTGATAAGCTGAAGGAATTCGTCAAATCTCTGTGAGAGATTAGGTTATCCTTAAATCGGAGAAATCAGGATGACATTTACAGTGACTCGGGAATCTATGCATAGTAAAAGAGATCATAAGATGATCCGCCTTTAGAGTCAGTAAATTGAAGACTCCTTATTTCATATAAAGCTAACCCTAAACCGCAAGGGTTGATGCGTTTCCTTACCCTAGGTTTTATGGGAAGGTAACTGAGACGAAGGGACAAACATACGGCAACCAAATATGTTTAATAGGATGATCAAATCATTAATCTAACTAGTTCTAGGGCAACAAAGCATTGCTAGTGCTCTGTGTTGTCATTAGATGGGTTGTGGGCTTATTGAGCCCAAGCC
The DNA here is from genome assembly GCF_033153095.1 of Gastrolobium bilobum. Taxonomy (NCBI): domain Eukaryota; kingdom Viridiplantae; phylum Streptophyta; class Magnoliopsida; order Fabales; family Fabaceae; genus Gastrolobium; species Gastrolobium bilobum. Next base: position 37,328 of record NW_026898735.1, read on the forward strand.
CATTTATGTCAGTGGCTAAGTTGGACCTAATGGGTCACACACGTTGCCGGGGAATTTGTTTTTCAACGCTAACTGATACCATAGAATTCTGAGATTGAATCCTTTTATTTTCAGTATTTTAGTTTATGTTAAGTTTTTGGTCAATTTTGATTCTGGTATATGCGAGGTACACTTGATCCAAATTTGTTGTTGTATGATCCAGAATTAGAAAGGACATTGAGGAAGCACAAAAGGGCAGCCAGGCAAAGGAGATAGTTGCAAGAAATTGGTGAATCCAGTACGGTTAATCAGGAAGAGATAATGGCAGAGAATCACAGACCACCACCACCACAGAGGACACTGGGAGAGTACATGACTCCTGCAGTGATTCCTCCAATTGGGAGTGTTGTGCGCCCAACAGTGGAGCCCAACAACTTTGAATTGAAGCCTGCTTTGATACATTTGGTGCAGAAGGATCAGTTTGCTGGAACCAGTGCAGAGGACCCTTGCACATAGAGAACTTTCTGTTGTTGAGTGATACTGTGAAGATAAATGGTGTCACAAGAGATGCAATTTTGTTGAGACTATTCACTCATTCACTGACGGATGATGCAAGGAGATGGCTGCAATCATTGCCACAAGGAAGTATAACAACTTGGGATGATCTGCAAACCAAGTTCTTGCAGAGGTTTTTCTCAGCATCCAAGAGGGCCAAATTGAAGGATGAGATTACAAGCTTTAAGCAGAAAGAGTCAGAATCCATTTATGAGGCTTGGGAGAGATTCAAGACTTTGTTGAGGAAATGTCCACAGCATGGAATTGAGGCATGGCAACAAGTAGCAATCTTCCTGCAAGGAATGACCACTAACACTAGAACCTTGGTGCATGCCACTGCTGGTGGATCATTGACTACCAAGACTCCTTAAGAAGCCTTGGATATCTTTGAGTCATTGGCATCTCAGGAATTTGATAATGCCCCTGTGGCTGACAGAAGGACAGGAATCATCAGGTTGGATGGGTATGATGCTCTGTTGGCAAGAAATGATCAACTGATGCAGACACAGGGACAACAGCAGCAGCAGTTGGATACCCTTATTAAGCAACTTTCTTCACAAAAGGTAGCTTATGTGGAAACCAAGAGTGTATGTGCTATCTGTGGCAAAGGCCACGTGACAGAGGAGTGTGATTATGGGGGATCACCAGAACAAGCAGAGGTGAATGGAGTGTGGTATGATCAGAATAATCAAAGGAACTACAACAATCAGGGAAGGAATGTTTATGTGCCACCATGGAAGAACAAGAATCAACACCCAGGATTCAGCTATAGTTCCAACCATCAATTGAACCCACCAAAACATCCTACACCACCACATATGAAGGAGCAGTCAAGTGATCCTGCTGCATGGGAGAAAGCTTTTGCTCAGTTATCTAAGACAACTCAGGATTATATCCAGGGGTCTAATTCATTCAGGGAAGAGACAACTGCATTCATGCAGGAGACCAGAACTTCTTTCAGAAATCAGGAAGCATCAATCAGAAATTTGGAGACCCAGATTGGTCAATTATCAAGACAGATATCAGAGAGACCACAAGGGAAATTTCCAGGTGATACATTAGTGAATCTTAAGGAGCACTGTAAAGCAATTATGACAAGAAGTGGGTTGGTACTTCAACCAGTGAAAAAGAATGTGGAAAATAAAAAGAATGAAGAAGAGGTTGTGGTTGAAGATGTAGTCTCTGATGATGAAGTAGAGAAGATGAGAAATGAGAAAAGTGAGAAGGAAGTAGTTGTTAGAGATGTTATAGTTGGAATTGAGAAAGAAGAGGAAGGGAAGGACAATAAGAATGAAGGAGAGGTAGAAGTTGGTAAAAATGCTTCCCCACAAAAGATGATGAAGTGGGAAAAGAAGAAGATGGCTGACAAGAAAGAACAGCCAGTTATTTTATCTCCCTATGCTAGAGTTCCCTACCCTCAAAGGTTGAAGCAAGAGATTCAGAAACAGCACTATGCAAGATTTCTGGATATCTTCAAAAATTTACAAATTAACATACCATTTTCTGAAGCACTGGAAAATATGCCTCACTATGCAAAGTTCATGAAGGATCTTCTTACTAAGAAGAGGAAATTAACTGATGGTGAGACAGTGGCCCTAACAGCAGAGTGTAGTGCCCTAATCCAGAAGAAGCTTCCAACAAAAATGAAAGATCCTGGAAGCTTCAGTATCTCTATTGCTATAGGAGATGTGGAGGTGGGAAAGGCATTGTGCGATTTGGGAGCCAGTATAAACTTGATGCCATTGACAGTATGTAGAGCTTTGGGAATCAACACTTTGAAGGAGACCAATCTTATTCTGCATCTTGCAGATAGATCTATCAAGAGGCCTGAAGGTGTGGTTGAAGATGTCTTGGTCAAGGTAGACAAGTTTATCTTTCCAGTGGATTTTGTGATTCTTGACATGGAGGAAGAGGATACAGAAAGTCCTCTATTGTTAGGAAGACCCTTTTTAGCAACTGCAAGATCTTTGATAGATGTTGAACAAGGAAAGTTGTTGCTAAGGGTGGATGAGGAAACAATCACAATTGATGTATTTGAAACTATCAAGCACCCTGTTGATGTGGGGGATTGTTTTAGATTGGATGTGATACAGGAGGTTGTGGAAGAAGTGAATAAAGAAGAAGAATTCCCAGTTGAGGAAGAAAGATCAGAAGAAGAGACAGGTACAGAAGATTACCAAGAAGAGCCAGAAGTGGAAGAGCTTGAGAAGAAGATTGATGACATTCCAAAAGGAGAACCTAAGGTAGAACTTAAAGAATTACCTTCACATTTGAAGTATGTGTTCCTTGGGGATGATCAAACATATCCAGCAATCATTAATGCAATGTTGTCTGATGAGGAAGAAGGAAAGTTGATTGAAGTACTTAAGAAGAATAAGCTGGCAATTGGTTGGCAATTTTCTGATCTCAAGGGTATCAATCCTTCCTTCTGCACCCATAAAATATTGATGGAAGAAGAGGTCAAACCAGTAAGGCAACCACAGAGGAGACTCAACCCCACTATGAAGGAGGTAGTGAGGAAGGAGGTTGTGAAGTTGCTTGATGCTGGGATGATTTACCCTATTTCAGACAGTGCTTGGGTGAGTCCTGTGCAGACAGTGCCCAAGAAAGGGGGGATGACTGTGGTGAAAAATGAGAATAATGAACTGATTCCCACAAGGACAATCACTGGTTGGAGAATGTGTATTGACTATCGGAGGTTGAACAAGGCAACCAGGAAGGATCATTTTCCACTTCCTTTCTTGGATCAGATGCTAGAGAGGTTGGCAGGACATGCTTTCTATTGTTTCTTGGATGGTTATTCAGGGTACAATCAGATAGCTGTGGCACCAGAGGACCAGGAGAAGACCGCATTTACATGTCCATATGGAATTTTCGCATATCGGAGGATGCCTTTTGGTCTATGCAATGCTCCTGCCACTTTCCAAAGGTGCATGCTTTCCATTTTCTCTGATATGGTAGAGGAATGTATAGAAATATTTATGGATGATTTTTCTGTATTTGGGTCTGATTTTAATGTATGTCTGAAAAACTTAGATTCTGTCTTAAAAAGATGCCGGGACTGTAATTTGGTTTTGAACTGGGAGAAATGTCACTTCATGGTGACAGAAGGTATCGTTCTTGGACACAAGGTGTCTAGAACAGGAATAGAAGTGGATAGGGCAAAAATTTCTGTGATTGAGAAACTCCCTCCACCTGTTAATGTTAAGGGTGTGAGGAGTTTTCTTGGTCATGCAGGATTTTATAGGCGGTTCATAAAAGATTTTTCAAAAATTGCCAAGCCCTTATGCAAGTTATTGGTCAAGGACCAAGAGTTCCTGTTTGATGATGAATGTCTGCATGCATTTCATGTTTTGAAAGAAAAGTTGACCACTGCACCTATCATGATGGCACCTGATTTCTCATTACCATTTGAATTAATGTGTGATGCCAGTGACTATGCTGTAGGAGTGGTACTAGGCCAAAGAGTGAATAAATTGTTGCATGTCATTTACTATGCCAGTAAGATCTTAAATGATGCACAAAAGAATTATGCTACTACAGAAAAAGAATTACTGGCAATTGTGTATGCATTTGACAAATTCAGGCCATATCTGTTAGGATCAAAAGTTATTGTTTACACTGACCATGCAGCTTTAAAGTATTTGTTAAGCAAGCAGGATGCTAAACCCAGGTTGCTCCGCTGGATGTTACTGTTGCAAGAGTTTGAGGTAGAGATCAAGGACAAAAAGGGAGTTGAAAACTTGGTGGCTGATCACTTATCCAGGATTACAGAAAAAGAGCTTCAAGAAGGACCAGAAGTAGTGATCAGAGAAGAGTTTCCTGATGAACATGTTTTGGCAATATGTGCTGTCACAGAGATGGTTAGGGATAAAGTCTTATCTATCAGTACCCCACCATGGTTTGCTGATTTCGCCAACTATAAAGCTGTTGGATTGATGCCTAAGGATTTCACATGGCAACAGAGGAAGAAATTTCTGCATGATGTTAAGAGATACATTTGGGATGAGCCATATCTTTTCTATAGATGTTCAGATAGTGTGATCAGACGGTGTATTCCAGAGGAAGAACATAAGGATGTGTTGTGGCATTGTCATGGTTCTGCATATGGTGGACATTTTGCAGGTGAGAGAACTGCAGCAAAAGTATTGTTGAGTGGCTTCTACTGGCCCACCTTATACAAGGATGCAAAGAAGTTTGTGGAGGCATGTGACAACTGTCAGAGAACTGGGAATATTTCTAGGCGACATGAGATGCCGTTGAACAATATCCAGGAAGTGGAGATCTTTGATGTTTGGGGTATGGATTTTATGGGACCTTTCCCTTCTTCCTACTCTAACAAGTACATATTGGTGGCAGTTGACTATGTTTCCAAATGGGTTGAGGCCATAGCTACAACAACCAATGATTCCAGAGTTGTGATTGCTTTTCTGAGGAAGCATATATTTTCAAGATTTGGAGTCCCTAGAGCTATCATTAGTGATGGGGGCACTCATTTTGATAATAGGATGGTGGAGTATGCCTTGGCTAAGTATGGGGTGAGGCACAAAATAAGCACTCCATACCACCCACAGACTTGTGGTCAGGTTGAGATTTCCAACAGGGAATTGAAGAGAATATTGGAGAAGACTGTTGGGAATGCTAGGACCCAGTGGTCCAAGAAACTTGATGACACTTTATGGGCGTATAGGACCGCTTTCAAAACTCCTATTGGGATGTCTCCATTTCAGTTGCTGTTTGGAAAAGCATGCCATTTGCCAGTTGGATTGGAGCACAAGGCTTTGTGGGCTGTGAGGTATCTGAATTTTGATTCCAAAGCAGCGGGACAGAAAAGATTATTACAGCTGGATGAATTGGATGAGTTTCGTTTGTCTGCTTATGAAAGTGCCAGTTTGTATAAGGAAAAGACAAAGCTATGGCATGATAGGAAGATCACACCTAGAGACTTCAAGGTGGGGGATCAAGTACTTCTGTTCAATTCCAGGTTGAAGCTGTTTCCAGGGAAGTTAAAGTCTAGATGGTCTGGACCGTTTGTGGTAAAAGACATGAAACCATATGGGGCTGTAGAAATCAGTTCTTTGGATTCGGACAGAAGTTTTACAGTCAATGGTCAACGATTGAAGTTATATGTTGGAAGTGCTGTGGATAGGCAACTACTGACAGTTGCTCTATTAGAGGTAAAATAGATCATACCCGTCAGGCTCGCGACGTTAAACACGCGCTGAGTGGGAGGCAACCCACTGTACTAGGTATGTAATTCCATGTTCATACCATATCCATAAGATGAAGAAGTAAAGGGGGAAAAATTTTGAAAAAAATCAAAGAAATTTTTTTTGCTACGTGCTGGGCGCTAAAACGTTAATCCTGACCGTTTTAGCGTCCCTAGAGTTGCATCATTATGAAACTCTCTGGTTGTGCGCGCTAAGACGTTCACTATGAGCGTTTTAGCGTTCACCAACAACACCAATACAGGCACTCTGGCCAACCGCGCTAAAGCGCTAATTCTGACCGTTTTAGCGCTGTGCTGCACAAAGTGTGCATTTTTCTCTGGACAAGGACGCTAAAGCGCTGGTCAGCCAACGTTTTAGCGCCCTGTCACTAATTCGACATAACACGGTTTCTCCTCTCTTTTTCTTTTACATTCTTCCTTCCCTCTATTTTCCACAACTGGTTTATGCTCTCACATTGGTATCATCATTCTTCATAGTTTCCTCCACATCCTCTCATCAACATCACGGTATGTCTCTCATCTCTTTTCTCTCCATCATATATCATATCTGAATCATAGAACTTATTGGGGCATTTTCTAGGGTATTTCACATGTTGATTTCCTGCATCATTCTTAGGATTGCATGTTGATATTAGTTTTATTTGTATTATTCTACTGGTTCTATTGCCTTTGTCTGATATTTTGGGGATGAGAGAGTTCTCCAAATTGTTTTACACAACATACCCAGCGCACACACACACAAGGTGTTCGTGGAAATGACTGACCCAAAAATTGGCCTGGCGCTAAAACGTTTGGTTTCAACGTTTTAGCGCCCGTCCAGTTTTTACACACGTTTAAGGCCAGGACGCTAAAACGCTCAGTGTGACTGATGGTCCTCAAGAGTTGAGGCCCATTAAGTGTAAATTGTTCCACAAAACCCATGTTTTGGTTATAAATCACTCCCTTCAACCTTCTTCTTTCCATATAGAGCAACTGTTTTGAATAGTGGACCAGAGCAATACCGAAAGTGGGAGTTAAGGTAGACCTGGAGCAAATTTAACATTATCTTTTTCACATATGACTATTGGGTTAGTTTGCTTTGTTCAGGACACCTAAGGCCCATCAGAAGGAACCACAAAATGAAGAGAGAAGAAGGAGTGTTGCGCAAAAAAAAAAAAAAAAAAGCCTGCTGTAGTACAACAGCAGTCAAAGGAAGCAATGGGAAGCCGCCACGTCAGCCACAACAGAGAAGGTGGAGGTGCTACCTCTGCTACAGTACGAAAGCAAAGAAGCTGAGCAATCAAAAGCCGCCACGTCAGCTGCAGCAGAAGGAGTGGAGGTGCCTCCCTGAATCCGATACTCCCACTCACAAAGGGAGCCAAAAGCAAGGGGGACCACTTCCATTTAAGGCCAAGCTGGCAAAAAGCAAGGCTACCATTGGAGAGGATTTCTATTCGGAGCTGAGCTGGCAAGAAGCAAAGCTACCATTGGAGAGGATTTAAACAAAGCACGACCCTTGATGAAAGGAACAATGAAGATCAAATGAAGAACCCTATAAAAGGAACAAGCAATCCTCATAAAGAAGATCATCAGCGCCCATCCTAGGACTCGTCATCTCTTTGTTTTCTTTTTGTAAAAATGCTCACTAGGAGCTAACTTCCTCTAAGTAGGTGAGGGTTCCATAGAAGTAATCCCTTTTGTCTCAGGATAACTTTGTAAGGAACACATATTTTATAAATGAATTTTGAGTTGCTCTTTGGTTTAATTTATTGATTTTGTGAAACCCTTTGGGCTGGCAACCTCATCCCGGGACCACTCGGTTGATGAAACACTGACAAGGGCGTGTGGAGCATTCTCAAGATCCTGGGGTAGTTTAGCCTGAAGAAAGGAGGGAGAAACACCTGGAATGGGGAGCACTGCCATGTGAATCCATGCTCTTTTGAGAAGGCAGCATGGTTTCCTTGCATATAACTCCAAGTACTATGGAGTAACGTGGAGAGTAAGGCCTTACCCTCTGCTTACCTATAGCAAAACAAGGGAAGGAGCAAAATCCACTTGTAAAATATGCTACCAAGCAGGGTTAACCAAAGGGATGAAAACATGGAACCCGTAACACCTACTTGACTTTTTCTGAAATTAATCTTAACTCAAACTTCTATCACAACCTTTTCCTCACGATAACTGAACTGTGTTTTACCAGCTGATGCTCTTACTTTCATTTCGTTGACTGCTCTTGAAGTTACTTAAATTGATGCCTTTTTATTCGATGACCGTGCTAAGTCATTCACTGCTCTCATCTGGTTCAGAATGGTTAACATTGTTTAACTAGCTGCCCAGAGATTGCTCTTTGTGAAGCTTAGCTGAGAATAGTACTTTCTTTTATTGCTCCATTTTACAAATTAAGTTTCCTTTAGCGCTTCTTACTTCACAACTGCTCCCTGAGGACGATAATTCTGGGGCTACAATACCCTATATTGCTTGACACGTACGCTTGCGTATAGTTGAAGAGGGTTGCTCTTAGTCAGAGTAGATTGCTCCTGTTGGCAATCCTGATTATTACTCTGCACTCTTGCTCTCTGAAAAGATATTCCCGAGCAGCTCTCGGTTCGACCAAGCAATTGGCGCCGTTGCCGGGGATCATTTGGCAAGAAAGGGCGTTTTTAAGGAAACATTTTTGTTGTTTAATTGCAGTCTTTTTGTTTTGATAGACCTCCTCCATTTGTATGAGCACAGAACCTACAGAACTTGGACTGGAAATAGTACTTTTTGATCCAGAACCCGAGAGAACCTTCAGAAATAGAAGAAGAGTTCAAAGGTTGAGAAACATTACAATGGCGGAGGTTGTAAACAATGATAACAATGGAAATCATAATCATGAGCCTGAACAAGGACCGAATGAAGGAAGAGGGCCATCATTGAATGATATGGCTGCTCCCTTCAGAAATGGTCCAGAACGAGGCTATGTTCCCCCTCCTTTGAATATCCCGAACTTTGAAATGAAACCTGCAATGTTCCAAATGATTATGAACGCTGGTCAGTTCCATGGACTACCCATGGAAGACCCTCACAGTCATTTGGACAATTTCACTGAGATAGTTGATAATTTCAAAGTTCATGGTATTTCGGAAGAAAACATGCGGATGCGGCTTTTTCCATTTTCCTTAGCTGGAAAAGCCAAAGAATGGAGGAGAACATTGCCCCCAAACTCCATCACCAGTTGGGAGCAATTGGCGGAACAGTTTGTTACCCGATTTTTCTCCCAAGCAAAACAAGCCCAAGTGAGGGCTGATATAGCTTCCTTTCAAATGTATGATGGAGAAAGTCTGTATGAAGCGTGGGAACGCTTTAAAGAGTTGATACGAATTTGCCCGAATCATGGAGTTTCTGATTGGGGCATCATTCACACGTTTTATCATGGCTTAACCCCACCATTGAAAGCAACTGTTGATGCAGCTGCAGGGGGAGATCTTTTGGATTTTACTTATCCAGAAACCTACCAGTTGTTGGAAAAACTTTCAAAAAAACATATTTCATGGCCTTCCACACGACACAGTGCTCCTAAGAAAGCAGGAGTTCTTGAGCTAAGCTCAGCTGATGCTCTTTCAGCACAAATGGCTTCGCTCCAGAACACTATAAAAAACTGGAAGCCTATGGAACAGAAAAAACCAACTGAGCAACTTCTCTTGACTCAATCAAGTCAGACTTGCCCCACTTGTGGAGGTCCTCATGAATACGAGGACTGTAAAAATCTAGCTGTTGTATGCTATGCAGGAGGGTATGACAACAACAACAGGAGCAATGACAACTATCAAGGGAACAATAACCGAGGCTAGAGGAATCAGAATAATGCTGGAGGTAGTGGAGGAAACTACCAGAACCGACCCCCGTATCCCAAGCAGAACCAACAAAACTGGGATAAGGGTGAAGGGAAGTCCCAATCCTTTGAGACTTCTGTCAAGGAGTACATGAATCAGAACAGCGCAGCCATGCGAAACCTAGAAACCCAAATTGGTCAGCTGGCTGGAGCACTCAAACAGAGGCAACCAGGGACACTCCCTAGTGACACAGAAAAGCCGTCTTAGGATAACTAGGAGCATTGTAATGCTATAAGCCTACGAGATGGAAAGACTTTACCACCGCCAGATTTAGTGGCACGACCTCGAAAGCGCGAACCAGCAAAACAGCCCATAGGAAAGGAAGTTGAAGAAGCCACTGACCCTTCACACCTTGAAGCTCAGACAGGACCAAAAGAGAAGGTCCAGAACAATGAGTCTGCTGAAATCAAACTGGATGACGCAACACCTGTTGATGTGCCTCTCGCAAGCGTGGTTTTTCCATGTTAAAATTGATAAGAATTGGGTCATAAGAGAGCAATTTAAATGCATATTTGCTAATTATATTGATTCTTTCTATATCAATAATATTTACCTTTTGGTTGTGTTTTTACAGGTAAAAGAAGTAAAAATTATAAAAGCCTGTTGACACAAACCAGCGCCGGATTGGAAAGGTTACACAGTACAAAAGACAGAAACTTGGTGCAAGTTGGCACCAAAATGGCGCAGACCCGCGTCAGATCACGGAAACTACAGCGGAGAATTTCCAGCGGCGCATCATGTCACCAAAGTGGCGCCAATTGGCGCAACATGCATTACTATTACATGGCGCCACTAGGCGCCCAACAAGAAGGATTCTTGGTGCCACTAGGCGCCCAAAGTCAAGGGAGGATGGCGCCAATTGGCGCCCCAATGTGAAGGACTGGCGCCGGTCCACGCAATCAGGTCCGACTTTTGGTATTCGAGGCAGCAACTCCGCGCAAAGTAGCGCCACACCGGCGCCTACTGGCGTCGGGTTGCGGGAAATTGTACCGTGATGCTATGAGGGTATTTTTGGAAGAAGGAAAAGAGTCCTATAAATAGGATCCTTTTGACAGAATTAGGGATTCAGACCTATTTCTTCAGAAGGAGACCGACGGAAGAGCTCAGGAGGATTCTTCTATAGTTCTTCTTCTTCTCTTTTCTCTGTAATTTTATGCTTTTGAATATTGGATTAGTTTTAGCCATGATTATGTTTGGCTAGTTTTCTTTTATTGTGGGTAAGGTCACAAACCCTATGTGAACCTTTTGTTTAGTTATGGATTGGTTTACTTTTCGCTCTTTAATTTAATTGATTTATGCCTACTCTGTGCGTATTGCTTATTGTTTATATTAAATCTGATCAGTTTAGTAGTGAATGATAATCTGAGGGTTAGAACCCTAGATAGGAATATTGGGGTTTTGGTCCAGAAAGGGGGTAGGATAATAATTAACATGCGTGCTAGGAATAGACGCATTCTTGATTACAAACGTTTAATTTATCTGTGTAATGCTTGATCTCAATTGAAACATTGCAAGGAATTGGGGTTTTAATTGTGATTAAAGGGCTAAATTTGCAAGGAATTGGGGTTTAGCTAATAATTGTTTGGATGATAAATTGTTTATTTGTTTATTTTAATTGAGCAATGTGAATCAATCCGTAGTGAAAAGAGGGGATCATAGGGCGAGTGTACTTACCTGCAATATCTCTCATATTTTTATCCAAATCATTTTGCATCATTCTCTTATTTTTTAAAATCCAAAAATACGTCTTTGTCTTTAATTTCTATTGTTCTTCAAATCACTTGGGTTTTATATCTTGAAAGGACGTTTATAAGATATTCGCTCACAATCCCTGTGGAGACGATAACTTACTTATCACTTTATTACTTGAACGATCGGTACACTTGCCGGACTGTATCAAGCAATTGGCGCCGTTGCCGGGGATTGTGATTTCTTATATCTTATAATCTTGAATTTCCAGATTTTTCTTTCTTTTTGTGATTATTTTATTTTATTTTCTTCTATTCTTGTTTTAATTTGTTTTGAACATTGCTACTAATCTTCTCTTGAAGTTTTATGCGAGGCAAGGTTGATCCTACAAAATTGTTATTTGATCCTGAAATTACAAGGTTTGAAAGGAGAAACAGAAGACTTGCTCAGAAGAAATCAAAAGTGCCAAGTGCTCAATCTGAAGAAGCACCTGAAATCCCAACCATGGCAGCGAATAATGAAGCTGAAAATCCACTTATGGATACCATCCTCACTCCATCCTTCAACAGGCCTAATTCAAGTATTGTCCAACCGAATATTGCTGACAATAATTGGGAGTTGAAGTCTTCCATAATTCAGTTGGTGGAGAGAGTTCAATTTCGAGGAGATGAGCATGAGGATCCTCACAGGTTCATAGACCGGTTCTTAATGATATGTGACTCAACCAAGCACCCTCGGGTGTCTGATGATGCTATCCGGTTGAGATTATTCCTTTTTGCTGTAAAGGGAGAAGCACTTAGCTGGCTGGAAAGGCAGCCTGCACGAAGCATTGCTACATGGGAGGATTTGTCTACAAAGTTCTTTGCAGAGTTCTTTTCCATGGAGAGATACAATCAAATGGTGAATGATATCACCAACTTCACTCAAACTGAGGGTGAAACATTGTGTGCAGCCTGGAACAGGTTCAAGGACTTGATGAGGAGGTGCCCTCATTATAATTTGACTGCTGGTAATCAAGTCAGAATATTTTTCAATGGCATCACACCTGAAGATAGAATGGTTTTGAATGGTGCAGCTGGTGGTACTATTAAAACCATGAGGGCGAATGAAACTCTGGAGCTGATAGAGAGGATGGCCAGGAATGAAAATCAAGGGGTATCTTCAAAGTCTAAGAAAGGTAGCCTTCATCTAGAAGGTAATGAGTCAGTTCTGGCTGAAAATAAATTGCTAGCTCAATAAATGGCTAGTTTGACTTCCAGGCTTGACAAGATGCAGATCGCGGGAGTTCAAGCTCAATCTGTTACCTTTGTCTGTGACTATTGTACGGACAGTCATGCTCCTAATGAATGTCCATCTCTTGCTTCTTCTGATTCACCTCAACAAATGCAGGTGAATGGTATATGGTATGACCAACGCCCTCAACAGCCAAATCTTCAGAGAAATCAGAATTTTTCTGGTGGTGGTGGTAACAATTTTCAGCGGAGAGCTCAGGGAGTTGGCATGGATTTCAATTCTAATAATTATACTCAGCCTTCACAGAGTCAACAACGAGAACCTGTTGAGTGGGAAAAAGCCTTTGCACAAATGGCCAAGACTTCTAATGAGATGGCTCAGACCACTAATACCTTTATAGAGGAGACTAGAGCCAACTACAAAAATACAAATGCTTCCATAAAAAACCTGGAGAATCAGATAGGCCAATTGGCAAAGCAAGTTTCAGAAAGAATTCCAGGTACTTTTCCTAGTAACACAGTTACAAATCCCAAGGAGGATTGTATGTTTATCACAACTAGAAGTGGAAAAGTGGTAGCAGCTCCAGGAAAGCCGAGAATAAATATGGAAGCTGAAAAGAAGCTAAAAGAGGTTAAGGAGCCAGAAAAAGAAATTAAAAAACCTGCTGAAGTGGAGAAGCCAATTGAAAAGAAGAAGTTTGAATTGAGTCCTGAATATGTGAGAGCCATGGCACCTTATCCTGACAGATTCAAGAAGGAGGATCAGAAGCAACATTATGGAAGGTTTCTTGATATATTCAAGAAATTGCATATCAATATCCCTTTTGCTGAAGCCTTGGCTAGCATGCCAAATTATGCCAAGTTCATGAAGGATTTGTTGTCAAGAAAGCACAAGTTCCAAGAATGCCAAACGGTGACACTCACTGAGGAGTGTAGTGCTATTATTACAAAGAAGTTCCCGCCTAAGCGTCATGATCTAGGGAGCTTCAATATTTCTGTTGAAATTGGTAACACAAAAATTGGCAGAGCATTATGTGATCTAGGGGCTAGCATTAATTTGATGCCCCTTTCTATTTGTAATTCCTTGGGGATCACCGAGTTGAAGCCTACTTTAGCATCTCTTGAACTTGCTGATAAGTCTTTGAGGAAGCCTAGTGGTATTATTGAAGATGTTCTTGTGAAGGTGGACAAGTTCATCTTTCCTGCTGATTTTGTAGTGTTGGATATGGAAGGGGTAGTTGACATGCCTCTTTTGTTGGGTAGACCTTTCTTGGCCACTGCTCGGGCATTAATTGATGTTGAAAAGAGGAAGCTTGAGCTAAGAATGAATGATGAAACCGTTACCATCAATGTCTTTGATTCTCTAAAACAGTCTTCTCACAAAGATGATTGTTTTAGCCTTGAAGTAAAAGAAAAACAAAGTGCAGCGGATGATGCCAAGGAAGATGGTGTCATAAAGGTGGAATTGGAGGAGCTTCCTCAACCTCAGAAAAATGTCTTCTTGATTAATAAGGAGGCGGTGATTGAAGCATTGAAGGAAGAGGAAACTGAATTGAAAAATAAAGATCCCTCTTCCCATACCAGCAAAATCCCCAATGAGGATGATGACAAACATGGGAGGAAATCCAAACGGAGGCGTCATCCTATAATGAAGAAGGTATTAAGAAATAAGGTGGTGAAACTCTTTGATACAAGTTGGAAGAGACATCAAGAGCTGAATTTTGACAAGAGACACTGTAATAACCCAAAAATCTTGTACTCGAAATTAGCCTAATGAAATGAAATGAAAAGGGATCAAGTCCATATTCAGTGAACTAGTAGCTTTGAATAAGCAGCATTAGTCCTAAGTTAGAACCCACTTTAAATAAGATAATTAATAACTTAGCCCAATGTGGTTTAAAGCCCAAATAAAGTTAAAGCCCAACCTACTTAAGAATATAACTAAGTTAAAGGATTCAAGCCCAAAGCAATGCAAGCCCATTTTATAAGAAATGGCCCAATTAGCATCTAGACCAAGATCCAAGCCCACACCACCTAGCCTTGACCCAATTACAAAGGGTCCAACACTTATTAACCTAATGGGCCTAGACACTCACCAAGCCCAACCCAATTCAAAGGAACAACCCTAGATGAGGTGTCATCAAATGATTGGAGGAATTTGAATGAGCTCCACCTCCCTTGGAATAGCAAACTCGGCCATGACAAGAAGAAAAGGGAGTGGTGTTGATTTCCACACTCCCTAGGCGCAACTTAAGGAAAGAATGGACAAGTAAGAGCTTGAGTAAGACACACTCCAAGCCTTAACCATGCATGTGATTTCCTTCCTCCAAAAGCAACTCTACTTTCCATACCCACCTTGGATGACGCAAAATGATGGAGAAAGGAAGATTGCTTCTTCCACACTCCAAGCCTTAACCATGCATGTGATGATCTTCTCCAAAAAGCAACTCACCTTTTCTCCTTACACACCTTGGAGGGCGCACTCATGACAAGGAAAAGGGAAACTTTCTTCTCCCACACTCCAAGCCATGCATGACAAATCAAAGACTCATGAACCCAATACTTTCCTTATTCATGATTAAAAAGTAGATCCACTTTTCCCCTCCCCCTAGGCGAAATTGTCATCATGAAAGGAGTCAAGAGCATGACTTGTCTTACACACTCTATATTGAGTGTTGCACACTCAAAGCTACCTTATTCAACCTCCCTGCATTGGGAAGAACACCATGACACCTTAAGCTCCCACCCTCCCTCTTTATGTGAACCCCTCATCACTTGGTGCATGACATGGAGCTTGCTTGTTTTACACACCACACATTGAGTACCCTACACAACCATGACACACGCTAACCAATGATCTTATTGGTGAATCAAAGTTGAACCTTGCTTTCTCTACCCTAGGCGTGAGATGCAAGAAGGAAACACTCAAAATCCCTTCCTCCCCTAGATCCACGTGAAAGACTTCATGAAAAGGAGATAGAGTATAGAACACTCATGCATGACTACCTCTCCTCCCCATGCGCACACCTCCCTAAAGGACCAAGGAGAATAAGTGACTTATATGACACCTTGAGTGTCCTACACTCTACACACTCTCATTACCCCCCCCATGCTTATGACAACCTTGAACAATGTGAGGAGACTTGCTTACCCCACATTCAACCAGGACCTAGCCTATCCTATCCTAGGCATGATGATTAGGGAGACTTGAATAAAAAGGTGTACAAACAAAGATCTCTCCCCTTCCTAGCCGTACACTACCTAAAGAACCAAAGCAAGGACACACTCCCTCACTTCTAGCGTCGGCCACCCACTCATAAACAAGAAACAAGTGAACCAACACCTCTCCTCTCCTCTTAGACTTACGTAAAGAGAGATTAAGAAGTGGTTGGAAGCAACTCTCAATCCTAGAAGACTACTTGAAGATCAAGTTGGAGTTATACTTTAGACATCATCTTTGAGGTAAGATTTCATGAGCCCTTCATCCCTTCAAGTAAGTAGAATAAACTCTAACTAGTTTATATGACTAGATCTTGGACGAATAAAGCCATGCATGCATCTTTCATCTTTAAAATCACCTCTTAGGTATATCATCTCTAAGTGGCCGAACCTCAATGGTATGCATGCACCCTCTAAATATTCACAATATTTACTAAGCAACCTAACCCTAAATGGCCGAATCTATATGTACCCGACTAGATATTGAATATGTTCTTTAAGGTAATATGAAAAGTGTTGAAGTAGAGGTTTTAAACAACATGTAGAAAAGCATTACTTGAAGAATCACCACCTAAATGACATTAACCCTAAATGGCCGAACTTGATGAGTATTAGACCCATGAACATGTTGTCAAAATTATCTCTAGGCATGCACCCTCTAAGTGGCCGAACCCTAATAAGCCTAAAAGGGAAATATGTGAAGGTTTTCTTAATACCATGATGTGTGGCCGAAATGTATGCCATAGAATATGACTTATGCATGAAAACAATTAGTAAAAATTATCTCCTAGGCATTTTTAGAGAGCCGGACCTATGACATGAAGAATATTAAAGTTTAGATCTTTTAATTTTAGAACCATGTACTAAGGTTGAATATGTGACTAGGACAAACCAAAGCTTGAAAAGAGATCCAAGATACTAGGGCCTTCATTTGGCCGAATCCATCACCTCTGGGAAGAATTTACAAAGCGAAAAAGGGTAAGTGATTTATGGTTGTTGAAGCGGCTACCCTATGGTTGCCACCCCCTTTATGTTAAAGTGAGGTTTGACTGCAATATGTTATATGATGCATTACATGATATGTTTGGTTGTTTGGAACTAATGTTTATTCATGCAAGTTTTGTAAGATGGCATGTGCACTAATACCACAGAGGCAACCTGACGAGGACCCTGGGTATTCGTCCATAAGACCATGGAGAGTAATTGCCATGGCAGGATTGGTATGATGATATAAAAGCATGATTATTTTCCAAACTATGTTTCCAATGTTTTGCCATTCTATTATTGTACATGTTATTATGTGACTATTGCAGGAGTAAGCATCATGGTTTGGAGGTTGCTCCAACTGTGAGTCCTTACTGAGACCCCCAATCTCACCCCTCTTTGGGGAAACCCACTTTCAGGAAAAAAATGACTAAATGGGTAAGACAGGGAAAGAGGCTGGTACGAGTTGAAGAGGAACCTGCGCAACCACGTGCAGTTGATAATGACTCCAAACTAACGGAGATATTTAGGAACTTACTAGCCGAAGCAAAGCTCTTGGAGGCAGACTATCTTATATCTGCTCTAGCTGGGCCCATGTGGCTTGAAGAGGCACCTTCCTAAGGGTGTACCTAAGTTCTAATTTGGGATGACTGTAATAGACTATGCCACTTAGATTATTTTGAACATCTTATATGCCTTTGAAGTACGATATTTTGGGATGTTTATGTTTTTATGGACTTATGAATTTAGTAGGAAAGATTAAGTAACATAAGCCACTATCCGCATAAGACACTTAAGTAACTACCCACTGGGTAGTAGTCAACACTAAAATTATGATCATGTAAGTGAGCTCCTAAAATCGCGCATAAGTATAAGTAGGGTAACCAAGTAGAGATTAATTTGTAAGTAGACCGTAGACAAAGAAAAAGAGAAACTCATGACTAGAGGAATAGATAAGTTAGGGGAATGAACGAAATTAATTCCCATTAGTAAATTTTAAGTTAACCACGCTTAAGTACATGGATTCCGCGCATTGAATGTCAAGCAATGTTACACCTTTGATGGCCTCATTAAGGGTGTTACAGACACCGAGACTCTATCTCTCGGAAAAATCAAAATTTCAAAGAGTTCTTAACATGGCTCCATGGTTTGGAGCAAATCTGGGAATGGTGGTCTCATACACCAAGGCAACCAGTACCACCGGACCTTCCATTTGCTGAGTCATCCCACGCTGCTGAGGGGGATGACATGGAGGGTTGAGTTTATCTCCTTGCTGATGGAGATCTTGTATATTAGTTTATTTTTCTGTTTATCATTTTTCTTTTTAGTTACTTTGTGTTAGTATATCTTTCTCTGATGTTTTAATGTGCGCATTATAGTTTCTTCTATATGCCACTGTTTGTTCTATTGTGCTGGTTTTTCTTCTTCTTGTGGTTTAATTATTGCTGAGGACAACAATTCTCTAAATCTGGGAATGGTAGGCTTGCACCTTAGAACTGCTGCAATGCTTCTATCAGGGGAGATATTCTAACTCTTTTAATTTTCTTAGTTATTTTTATAGTATTTTGTGTGCTATATATGTTTAAAAAAAATATTATTTTCTGAGCAAGTCCCAGGTTTAGATATGCTTTTCCTAGTTAATTTTCCTGATTCATCCTAGGAATCATGTTTGGTATGTACTTCTGGCATAATATTGTATTGGCATGAGTAGATTTCATGATTGCTCGTTTGTCTGAATTTTGTGCTTGAATGATTAATGATGCCTGATGTTCTTTTAGAGGTCTAGCTTAACATCATAGCTGGTGAGGTTTTTTGCTTAAACACTTATTTTATTCTGCGAGACCTCACTGTGATAGCATTCTAGAACTTGCTCTGTTTCTCTGTTATGCATGTATTGATTGATATGATAAAGGCATTTTGTTCTTGTTAGCTATTGGCCAAAAATAACCCACCTGTATGAATTTTTCCATTGTTAGCCCCTTGAGCCTGAACTTATTTGTTGTTAAATGACCTATGGCCTGATTGATGGCTTAGCCTATATCCATATGACTTACCTTGATTGAGATTGAATTACTGAAATGTTGAAAAGAAAACAAATAAATTGAGGTAAGCTCCACAGAGGTCAAATAATTAGGGGAGGTAAAATTTCATCTGTACCCTTAAAACAAAAAGTTTTGAAAAAGAAAAAAAAAGGGTGAATGTAAAGAAAAGGTGGTTGAAAGGAATTAATTCCCGAAATTCTGTGGGAATGTTAGTGGAGCAAAAATCATTGAGTTGAAGGTGTTAAAAATTAAATAATATCAGTTTTCAATCTCAGTGTTGTTTGAGCTACTTTCCATATATTCCTACCCATTAAACTCGGCCAAGTTACAACCTGTGAAGTCCTTTTGATCAATTATGCATGTGTTAATGTTCCTCATCTTTAGGAACTTGAGAATATGATCAAGCTTATGGTAATGTTATTGTTGTGATGGATTGAGTGATTGTTACTCCCTTAAACACTTGAGTGTTGAGCGTTATATGATTATCTTGGTGAGGGGTGTCCAAGCTAGATTCTGACATGTTCATGAGAATATAAGGCATTGTTAGGAGTTCCTTGCATTGATTCAGTCATGCTTAGCATAGTGATCTCTTGATTGTCTGTGTGATATTGTGTTGGAATAATTGATTGTTTCCTGGATTGAGTCTTGTACATTGATGGGGACATCAACGTTTAAATCTGGGAATGAACTGTAGCAGACCTTGGAGCAACAAAAGTCAGTGAACCAGTTTCAGTTCCAACTTATGTTCCCCCATGCAAGAGAAGGAGTGAACCGATTGAGCCTCCTTTTCCACAGAGGTTGAAAAAGCAACACGAGGATAAGCAGTTTAGCCAGTTTCTTGACTTGATGAAACAACTTCACATAAACATTACTCTAGTAGAAGCTCTGGAGCAAATGCCTTCGTATGCAAAATTTATGAAGAACATTTTGTCAAAAAGAAGAAAGATCGAAGAGTTTGAGACCGTAGCCCTCACTCAACAATCGTGCAAGTACCTGACTAAAATTCCTCCCAAACTAAAGGATCCTGGTATATTCACCATCCCGTGTACAGTTGGGAAGAACTATCTTGGTCGGGCACTTTGTGATCTGGGCTCAAGTGTAAATCTAATGCCAGCTTCCATCTTCAAGCAGCTTGACATAGGAGCAGCAAGACCAACCACAGTCACTCTTCAACTTGCAGACCGATCTATAGCCAAGCCAGAAGGAAAAATTGAGAATGTCTTTGTCCAAGTAGACAAGTTCATTCTACCAGCTGACTTCATCATCTTAGATTTTGAAGCAGATCAAGAAGTTCCAATAATTCTGGGCAGACCATTCCTGGCTACCAGTGATGCTATCATAAGAGTGTAAACGGAGAAGAAGTGAAGTTTAATGTCATGAAAGCAATAAAGTTTGATGAAGATAACACTGAGGAATGCTCTAGCATTTTGATCCTTGACTCGGTCATAAGAGAAGAACAGCAGGAGCATTTGCAGCCAGAGATAGGCATGAAGGACTTTGAAGAGCTGGAAGAATACCTTGCATCCATCAGTTTCCACCAACCCCAGGGAAGGAAAGAAAGGGTCTTTGAATCCTTAAACCGATCAGAGCAGGAGCAAAGACCGAAATTGCCTTCAGTAGAGCAACCACCTACCTTGGAGTTAAAACCCTTACCTGAACACCTGAAATACACTTATTTGGGTAAAGACAACACTCTCCCTGTGATTATTTCTTCTTTGCTAACCCATGAACAGGAACTTCAACTCACACAAAAGCTCAAAGATTACAAAGGAGCAATCGGCTGGACCATGCTGACATAAAAGGAATTAGCCCAACAATTAGCATGCACAAGATTTTGCTCCAAGACCCTGACAGCTCATCTGTGGAGCATCAAAGGAGGCTGAATCCCAATACGAAGGAGCTGGTAAGAAAAGAAATCATCAAATGGCTTGATGCAGGTATAATCTATCCCATCTCATATAGTAAATGGGTTGCTCCTGTGCAATGCGTTCCAAAAAAGGGTGGCATTACTGTAGTTGAAAATGACAAATAAGAGTTAATAGCCACCAAAAAAATAACTGGGTGGAGGATTTGTCAAGACTACAGGAAATTAAATAATGCTACCCGAAAGGATCATTTCCCCCTTCCTTTTATTGACCAAATGCTGGATCATCTAGCTGGGAAAGAATTCTTTTGTTTCTTAGATGGGTATTCGGGATACAACCACTTTTACGTGCCCCTTTGGGACGTTTGCATTCAGAAGAATGCCTTTTGGGCTATGTAATGCCCCTGCAACTTTTCAAAGATGCATGTTTGCTTTGTTTACTGATTTGGTAGGAGAAGTAGTAGAAATTTTCATGGAT
>NW_026898736.1:0-57865 GCF_033153095.1 Gastrolobium bilobum
TAATGACAATAGAGAGCACTAGCAATGCTTTGTTGCCCCAGAGCTAGTTAGGTTAATGACATGATCATCCTATTAAATGTATTTGGTTACTGTATGTATTTTCTTTCGTCTCGGTTACCTTCCCATTAAACCTAGGGTGAGGAGATGTATCGTGTAACAGCCCGTTGTACACCGGTATTGTTAACATTAATTATGATATTAAGCGTAGTTACAATCACAATAGTTTATTTATAAAAATGCGAGTAAACTTTTTCTGTTTATTACGCGAACGTTTACAACAATAAGAAGCGTAATAAATAAAAGTTGTGACCGTAACTATAAACTCTTTGCGGAAATAATTATTTAAACTAATTTTATAACTTGTTTTACATCTCTCAAGTCACTACGGGGTTCCTATAAACCCACTTAGCCAAAATGTCACTTTTAAGTTTTCTACATTTCCGAACATGGTTCGCTCCTTATTTTTCTGCGGACAAACTGCATGACGCGCGCTCTTCATATTTTAGTATGTTATTCTAGACTCCATTACCTTTCTAGGAAGCTATCACATGAGTTATTTAGAGCTCGTTTGCTCTGGATATCGCCGTTTGAAGTTGGACAAGCAAAGCTGCCACCAACCCCAAAATAGTTCCAAACATCCCTCACTAAAACAATTAATGCAGAATGTCCACTCATCCAATTGCTCTCAAATTTTTATACCACAAACTAAACACATCAACCATAAATTTGATATATCATACACCTAATTTGACCAATAAACGAAGCGGGAATAATGTTTCCAAGACAGATCCAGAACTGCCACATGTGCAGTAAGCAAATGGGCAGTCTGTGTTCTCTGCCTTCTATAGGCCGACTCCCAACTCATAATTTTACCACAAGATATAGGACATCTCAAGCTTCAAAATGGCATATGGAACGTCCCCATCAGACCTCTATGGAGGGAGTTATGATCTCTCAAAGTTCGTCTAAATCCTGCCAATTTCTAGAAAATTCGCCAGAGTTTCCTTTGTTTTTCCAATAATCCCCAAATTTGACCAAGTGCTCTATGACCTCAAATGTACCTAATAATCATTGGGTGGCACACACAAGGACCAACAATGCCTTGGGGCTCTTACAACCCATCACAGTTTATATTAAACTACTCAATTCATATCATATTTCTTACTTTATTTACACTTAGCATATTTCAATCACCAATGTCCATTTGCATGCATTTTCTAAACATACACAAAATCATAATCCTAAAATAGGCCTATTGCCCTTTCATCATATTATATGCTTCATATTACATCAAGTATTCATGTACAAATTACAACTTCCAAATGAAATACTACACTTTACAACTCAAAATCCTTAAATACAACATGATGGATAAACCTCAAAATGACATATATAACTAGACTTAGGCAAAATGACATGAACAAATATGACAATGAATCTCCTCCTAAATACATATGCAATGTTCATGCCCTAAGTCTAGCCTAGGCCTAATGGCCACCAAAATACAAAATCCATAATCCTACAGCTAGTCATCCCATGGGCTTCTTGCCCACCGCTCCTGCACCACTGCTACCTTCCTGAAATAATGCCCCCAAGACGGAGTGAGATATACGAATATATCTCAGTAACCCAGAGGTTCTGGAGAATACTCCGCCAAATGGCTCACTTCGATGGATATAAATATTATAAAATAACATCTTGAAAACGGGATAAAGCAAAGGATTTAGATAAATAGGGGAACATAGGGATACAAAATACGACGAAGCTGGAATGGTCGATGCCACTACCACGCAACGTCCAGACTATTGGCTCGGCATATAAGCCTACGGATCTCATCCAAGGCGTGTTCCCAGAACATCAAACCAAGGCACCCCTCCATCCATATACACCCGAGACTTCCTTGTGTGCTCCTATCCGGATCACACACCCCGACCCTAGGTCAACTAGAACTCCCTCTCGGAGACCTATCCAGTGGAAGTCCGTAACGCCCGAAGGAAAACTGTCTACTGGCCAGAGACTCGGTACATCCAATGTACCACTAACATACATAATAAATGCATGAACATGTTATTCTACATTACTTACATACACTTCCTACCATCACCCTTAACGGGCATGGTGGAACACACAAGGGGATCAAGCCCCAGTACCAAGAGGTTACTTGTATAATCCTCTCCAATTAGCTCCAAGGCAATATATTCCCCGAGCTCGTTATACAAGAGAAATGCCTACACAGAGGACATTCCCAATTACTTACAATTCATACCAACACATGCAAGTTATAAACTCTTCAAGCATGGTTTCAAATTCTTACCTCAATCCCACTTGGTCCGGGACCAAGGGCAACCCACCGAGCTCACGGTTCCGGTTCAAATCTACTTACGGCAACCCACAACAACCATGTACGAATCATCAATACACGACAAATCTATCAAAATACGAAAACGTCAAAATTTCTCCCCCAGACAAGGTGGGTTCGGCCTACATAGTGTTATTTTACAATTTATTTTTTTAAATTTTCTTTCTCATTTTCTTAGGCATCCTTAGGTTAAGAAAATGTCATATCAAGTGCCATTTTTCATTTTACATCATTCAAACATCGTTTTGCCTAATATTTTGCTCTAGGTTCCATTACACCTTTCAATACTATCAATTATTTTTCCATTGGTTTTCCAACCTTCCAACCACCACACAACTCATCTAATTACCATACAATACACAATATGGAACCAATGCACTCCATGAAAAGAATATAAAGGTTCAACGATTTCGATGATAACAAACAAGCATGGGAAGAAAGCTTCAAGGAGCAACCATCAAAAAGAAGTCTAAACAAGATCAAGACTCAAGCTTCAAGAGACGTCACTAAGTCTAAACTCAGAGTAATATACTGTAGGACTTAGGATTATTTGTAAATTGATTCTTTACAAGAATGAAGCTCAAAGTTTTTTTTTTAAATACATGCATTAAATCATCGTTTGACATGAAAACATACTTTTCAATGTTCATAAAATGTTCAAACAATATTTGAAAATGATGTAAATCAAGAGAAAACCATTTTAGGGCGAAAACCAACCTTTCAACAGGTTGGTAATCGATTACCAAACAATGGTAATCGATTACCCTTCATGGTAATCGATTACCCACTCAATGGTAATCGATTACCTACTGTACAGAGACAAAAATAACGGCTATAAAATGGCTAGTTTGCGAAAATGAGTAGGAAAAAGGCCATGGGGGCCCTATATAAATAGAGACTACTGTTCCCATTGATGGGACACATTTATTGATCATCATTACTCATTAATTCTCATCCTATTTGCCTTATTCTTGTCTTCTTGATCATAAATCCTATTTGAGCTTTATTCTTGTGAGAGTGTCATATACCATTGTTCTTCAACTTGTGTTATTTGTACTTTAAGAGTACTTAGCCATTATTAAACACCTTCCTTGATTACTTGAGTAGCTAGGGGAGTGAACCCTACACACTTGAAAGGTCACCAAATTCCTAAGAAAATTTAGAGTGAAAAAGTGTAAGGCATCAAGAGCCCGAAGTCTTGAAAAGTTGTAGTGGTTTGTCAAGCACCCTCAAGCTTGATAGTTAGTGAAAAGAATTGATCGAGCGGCTTCAGTTTGGACGTAGGTCACGGTGGTGGTGACCGAACCAGGATACATCTAGTTTGCAATTTCTCTAACCTTAATCTTTTTTTTAAGTATTAAAATTGCGTCTTAGATTGTCTTTATATATTCACTTGCTTACTTTGTTGATCACTACACTTGCTTTTACTATTAGACACTTCTTTATCAAATCACTTTATTGAAGAAATAGTCTGTAAAACATCAAAGGAGGTACTTTGCGAAAAGATTTTGTAAAACTCAATTCACCCCCCTCTTGAGTATTGAAGCCACCTGTCCAACAAGTGGTATCAGAGCTTGAACTCTTGTATAAAGAACTTAACCGCTTCAAGAGAAGGGATGACTTCTTTGAACCATGATATGCCCCTTGAGAGATCATCTAGTACTAGACCTCCATTTTTTAATGGTGTCGATTATTCTTATTGGAAGAGTCGGATGAAAATATTTCTTCAATCTAATGATTTAAGAGTATGAAGTGTAGTTGAAAAAGGATACACACCACCTACTATAAAAAATGAGAAGGATGAAGATATTCCTAAAGATATAGATAATTACATTGAAGATGAAATTAGGAAAGGAAATTGGAATGCTAGAGCTCAAAACTTGATCACAAATGCCTTAGGTCGTGATGAATACTTTCGTGTTTCAAATTGTAAGAATGCTAAGGAAATGTGGGATATTCTTCAAATAACCCATGAAGGAACGAGTGATGTTAAATTTACAAAATTAAATGCACTCACTAGAGAATTTGAAATGTTTGAAATTCATGAGAATGAAAGTATTCAAAGTATGCAAAAAAGATTCACACACCTTGTCACTCATCTAAGTGCTTTAGATAAATCTTTTACTAACCTTGAGTTAATTGCTAAGGTGATGAGAAGTGTGCACAATAGGGAATGGCAACCCAAGTTGACGGCTATTACGGAATCAAAAGATTTGAAAACCATGGACCTTGCAACCTTGTTTGGCAAGCTCCAAGAGTATGAAATGGAGCTAACTAGAATATCCTTGAAGGAACAAGCCATCAAGAAAAGCAAGGGAATTGCCTTGAAAGCCTCAACACCAAGCAAAGAGAAGGATGAGGAAAAAGAAGATGGAGATTCCGAAAAATGGTCTTGACGAAGATGAGATGAGTCTTTTCGTAAAGAAGTATGGAAAATTCTTTAAGAAATTTTTTTCAAAGAAATCCGCATTTCCTCCTAGAAGAAGATCTAAAGATGAAGGATCCTCACAACTTACCATCACTTGCTTTGAATGTGGAAAAACCGGTCACTACAAATCGGATTGTCCAAATATTCAAAAGAAAGACAAATATGAAAAGAAGCAAGGCAAGGATAGAAGGAACTTCAAGAAGGCTTATCTTGCTTGGGATGATGAATCTAGTTCTTCCGATGATGACTCCAAGGAAGAAGCAAATCTATGCTTCACGCAAGATGGAAGACCACCGGAGAAATCAAGCAAAGGAACTCAACATGTATGTCTAATGGCAAATGAGGACAAAAATGAATCCGAAACCGAGGTAAACTCATCTTGCTCTACTCTTTCCCCTTCATATGATGAGTTGTCTGACATGTTTGAAGAAATGCATAATGAAACACTAATACATGTTAAAGCTCTTAGAGCATCAAGAAAGACTATTAGTTCTTTGGAAAAACAAATTGCATCTTTAGAAAAGGAAGTAAAGGAGTTGAAGGATGAAAATGAAACTCTCAAATTACTTGATGCTAGCATTGGTTGTATTAAATGCCTATCTTCAAATGATCATGCATCTTCATCATCATGTACTTCATGCAAAGATCTAAACAATGAAATTGATGATTTAAATGAAATTCTAAGCAAATTCACATGTGGAAGAGACAACTTAAATGTGTTGCTTGGTAAACAAAGATGCATGTTCAACAAATCCGGTTTAGGCTTTGACACTAACACACAAGAAAAATCATATAAAAACTTTTTCATTTCACCATCCTACATGACAAGTAGCCCATTCATTAAATGTTTTCATTGTGGTGGAAAAGGTCATAGTGCATCCACTTGTAAAGTTAGAAAGAATGGTATTATTGGGCAAAAGAAAGTATGGGTTCCTAAGGGAACTAAGCCCAAGACTAACACACAAGGACCCAACATGATGTGGGTACCAAAGATTAAATCTTGACTTTGTGATGTAGGTTTGTTTGAAGGCTAAAAGCTCCAAGTGGTACTTGGATAGTGGTTGCTCAAGTCACATGACGGGAGATGTAACTAAGTTCCAATCACTCACTAAGAAAGAACATGGACATGTTTCCTATGGAGATAACAACAAAGGAAAGATTGTTGGTATTGGAAAAGTTGGTAATTCCTCCTCCGTTTCTATAGAAAATGTTTTACTTGTTGAGGGTCTCAGACATAACTTGCTTAGTATTAGTCAATTATGTGATAAAAATTATAAAATTATTTTTGACTCAACCTCTTGTAAAATTGAGAGTCAAATTGATGGGCAAGTTAAGTTTCTTGGTCATAGAGAGGATAACATTTATATGATAGACTTAGATGGTATGCCTTCAAATGACGATAAATGTTTGATTAGTAAGGAAGATGACTCTTGGTTATGGCATAGAAGAATAGCACACATTGGCATGGGTCAATTAAGCAAATTGATATCCTTAGACTTAGTAATTGGGTTACCAAAGCTCAAATTTGAAAAAGATAAAGTTTGTGATGCTTGTCAAATGGGAAAACAAGTAAAGGCTTCTTTTAAATCAAAAAATATTGTTTCTACCACAAAACCTTTACAACTTTTACATATGGATCTTTTTGGACCAACTAGAACCATGAGCTTTGGTGGCAATTACTATGCCTTGGTCATTGTGGATGATTATTCTCGCTATACTTGGACTTTATTTCTTACATATAAAAGCGATGCTTTTAAATCATTCAAGAGACTAGCCAAGCTTATTCAAAATGAACTATCTTCAAATATTATTTCAATTAGAACCGATCATGGTGGAGAATTTGAAAATCAAGAATTTGAAATGTTTTGTGAAGAAAATGGTATTGAACATAATTTTTCCGCTCCTAGGACTCCACAACAAAATGGAGTTGTAGAAAGAAAAAATCGTGTATTGGAAGAACTTGCTAGAACGATGTTAAATGAAAATAATCTTCCAAAATATTTTTGGGCGGAAGCCGTTGGCACCGCGTGTTATGTTATGAACCGTGCTTTAATTAGACCTATTTTGAAGAAAACTCCCTATGAACTTTACAGAGGAAGAAAACCCAATATTTCATATTTTCATGTCTTTGGTTGCAAATGTTTTGTTTTAAATAATGGAAAAGAAAACCTTGGCAAATTTGACTCTAAAGCCGATGAAGGGATATTTCTAGGATATTCACTTACAAGTAGAGCCTATAGGATCTATAACAAAAGAACAATGGTCATTGAAGAGTCTATTCATGTTGTATTTAATGAGACTAACAATGCCTTGCCTAGAAAGGAACCTTGTGATGATGAGGTTATAGAAAGCATGGAAAACATAAACTTGAATGACAAAGAGGAAAGTGAAAGGCAAAAAGAAAAGGAAGCAAACAATGAAGAAACACCAAGTCAACAAATCAATGATGGAAACAATCTACCACAAGATTGGAGAATAGCTAGAGACACCCCATTGATGCGGTAATTGGTGATATATCCAAAGGGGTAACTACTAGAAACTCAATTAGAAATATTTGTAATCACTTAGCATTTGTTTCTCAAATTGAACCTAAGACCATAAATGAAGCAATTATTGATGAACATTGGTTCTTGGCAATGCAAGAAGAACTAAATCAATTTGAAAGAAATCAAGTTTGGGAACTTGTGCCAAAACCAAATGATTATCCAATAATTGGAACCAAATGGGTCTTTAGGAACAAGCTTGATGAAAATGGCATAATAACTAGAAACAAAGCTAGACTTGTTGCTAAAGGATATAATCAAGAGGAAGGTATTGATTATGATGAAACTTATGCTCCCGTTGCTAGATTAGAAGCTATTAGATTACTACTTGCATTTGCATGTATAATGGATTTTAAACTCTTTCAAATGGATGTCAAAAGTGCCTTTTTAAATGGTTATATTCAAGAAGAAGTATATGTTGATCAACCTCCCGGTTTTGAAGATCTTGATTTACCTAACCATGTCTTTAAACTCAAAAAGGCCTTATATGGTTTAAAGCAAGCTCCAAGAGCATGGTATGAAAGATTAAGCAAATTTCTTTTAGAAAAAGGTTTTTCAAGAGGAAAAGTGGACACAACTCTTTTTATAAAGAAGAAAGATGATCATCTATTATTTGCACAAATTTATGTTGATGATATTATCTTTGGTGCCACTAACGTTAATCTTTGTGAAGAGTTTGCTGATCTCATGCAAAGTGAATTTGAGATGTCTATGATGGGAGAGCTAAACTTCTTTCTTGGTCTCCAAATAAAGCAACAAAAGGATGGAATATTCATCAATCAAGCTAAATATTGCAAGGAGTTACTCAAAAAATTTGGAATGGACAACTCCAAAGCTATTGACACTCCCATGGGTACATCTTGTTCTTTAGACAAGGATGAAGGAGGTAAATCCATAGAAATTACTAAATATCGAGGTATGATCGGCTCACTCCTTTACTTAACCGCAAGTAGGCCCGATATTATGTTTAGTGTGTGCATGTGTGCTAGATTTCAAGCTAATCCTAAAGAATCACACTTAAGTGCCGTAAAAAGAATTATGAGATATCTTGTAGGCACTTCACAAATGGGATTATGGTACCCTAAGGGTGCATCATGTGAGTTAATAGGCTATTCCGATTCTGATTTTGCGGGATGCAAATTGGATAGGAAGAGCACTAGTGGCACTTGCCACTTTCTTGGTTGCTCTTTAGTGTCTTGGCATAGCAAGAAACAAAATAGTGTGGCTTTGTCCACGGCCGAAGCGGAATATGTGGCGGCCGGCAGTTGTTGTGCACAAATCATATGGATGAAACAACAACTAAAGGACTTTGGGGTTGATCTTGATCACATCCCCATTAGGTGTGATAACACTAGTGCCATCAATATCACCAAAAATCCCATTATGCACTCACAGACTAAACATATTGATATTAGACATCATTTTATAAGAGATCATGTGCAAAGTGGTGATTGCATCTTGGAATTTGTGGAATCCTCAAAGCAATTGGCCGACATCTTCACCAAACCACTACCAAGGGAAGTATTCTATAACTTAAGAAGAGAAATTGGTCTCATTGATCCATCCTACATATGACTGTATCATTTCATCTCATGCTTAATTCAACTAATTTTGCCTTCAAGACTTATTGCATAGTTTGTTTTGAATCATTTTCCATGTATAAAATTCATAAAATTAAATCTGTTATCTGTCACATGAAACTTCTTCCCTTATTCTTATATGTTTCATGCCTTAAATCTGACCACAAACCTTTTAGTAATCGATTACCACTGCATTGGTAACCGATTACCTAGAAGGGTAATCGATTACCACAAGTGACAACAGGTTTTAAGTCACGATAAGAGTCCTTCTGTCTCTTCTTCTCTTTACATTCAAAAACCGTCTCTTCTCTCTCTGGAACCTTGAACGCTCAAGATTGTAGAACAGGTTCCAAGCCTTTTATCCCCTTTGATTTGGGAATTTCCTTCATTAGCTTCTAATCATTTGAGAACCGGTCCCTCTCAACGCACAAGTTCGTCTTCCTCTTCTTCATTTCTGATCATATACTTTAAACTTAATTTTCTTCTTCTTCACTGCTTTGATGAATCTGATGAACGTATCATAACAAAAAAAAATAAAAAATTCGAATCATTGTACTGTTTCGGGTTTTCTCACTCGATCTCTTCCCCTCATGTTCTCACAATCCCAATCACGTCTGATTCCTACAATTTTTTTTTTGGACTCTGTATATCCCTTCCCCTCTACCGAATGCATATACATGAATGTTTTTTTCTTCTTCACATATGCCTGATTATTGAACGCATCAAATCCCTATGCTCATTACCTTTTTGCTGCTTTTCTGCCTAAATTGGAAATTGGATTGATTGGCATTATGTTTATGTATTCATTGTGCCTTGTACTTACTGCTCATTTCGGTCAATTTGTGGCTATATGTGGCTGTTTCAATTTTTTTTACTGCTGATATACTTGCCCATTTTCTGAGTTCATACGTTCCTTCGTTTCCAATGAATTTTATCTTTCGACTACTCATTTACCGTTCTCATTTATATCATGTGTTATACTGCGTAAATTCTCATCCCAAAGCTGCCATATTCTGTGAAGGCATATTTTCATTTTTGGGCATTCTGATTTGGCTGCCATATTCTGCATCGGTTGGGTTTGCTTTTACATTGGTCTTATTTACATTAAGTACTCATGCTTTAGTTTCATGGAATCAATTTCATCTTGTTGATACTATGCATTTGTGTAATTCATTATGCCTATGCTCATGTTCTTCATTCCCACATTACAGCCTCTGTTTCATTGCAAAATATTTATATGTTGGGACTCTAACTTTGTGAAATTCCATTTTGTAGGATTTCCATTTGCTCTCTCATTTGAATCCATGGCTTCATCATCTAACCCCATTCGCAAGAGGCCCCGGGGTTCATGTCTTCATGGCAAGTACTTTTCTACAGCTGCTAAATATGCCACATTCAAGGAACATTTTGCCTCCCGCCAAGTCATCGCTTCAAAATGCTTGGATATCCAATTCATGAGTGATGAAGGCTTTGAAATTTGTGATCTCTTGACTCATGCTGGAGTCCTACGCTTGACTCTCTTCAAAGAGAGATATTCAGAAGATATGGTTCGGGCTTTCTACTGCACTCTCAGCTTTGCAAATGATACACTAAAGGCCGACATCAAGGGCAAGCTCGTTTCAGTACCTCCTGCGGAATGGCCTTGTATATTTGGTCTGGCCTACAATGGACACAAGTATGGTGTGTATGATTTCCCTGAATTTAACAAATACACCTTTACGCAGTCAATTGTGGAACCCGGCGTCATAATTACTCAATCAAAGTTTAGCGTCTCTTCATTGACTATAAACAACCGGATCCTACATTACGTAGTCACTCACATGCTGTCACCGAGGCACTCCAACTATTCTCGGGTGCTTGATACTGATCTCTTTCTGATGTGGGTTATCCGTTCTGGAATTAGTTTCAACTGGCCTAACTATATCTGCACTCAAATGATTAAATCTAAAAACTCTTCTGCTGCACTTCCTTATGCTACTGTCATTGTTGAGATTCTGCGTCATCAACAACTCTTTATGGATGGTGAGATTCTATCCGATGAAATTCACCGCCTTGGCATGAATTTACTGGCCCAAATGCAAATCAAAAAAATTAATGGTATATGGTGTAAAACAACCACTGCTCCTGAAGCCGGAGCAGCCCCTGCTGACATTGCCGAGGACACTAATCCACCAGCCGCTGATCATCCTGCTGACTCTTCTTCCTCCGCAGATCATACTTTGGGGACAATTCTCACATCTCTTAACCGGTTAAACACTACTGTGGAATCCGGCTTTGCCACTGTGAACTCTAGGCATGCTAACATGGAGCTTCGTCTGAAGCGCATTGAGGACTATCTTCACATTCCTCCTCTTCCATCTCTACCACCACCGCCTCCACATGACTCTGATGACTTTTAGTCCCTGATATTTTTTTATGCTCTTCGACTTATCTTATGCTTCTATTTTGCTATGCTATGCTACTTTGGATATTCTGTATCTCTAAGACTCTAGCCTTATGGACTATAGTTGCTTACATTATTGGCTATTATGAGCTATTGTGGTTTATTATGTTTTCTTCTCGCTTTTTGCATGAATTATTTCAAGATTTCTATTTATCCACTCATGCTTTTTGATGTTGTCAAAGGGGGAGAAAGATACATAAATTGAGAAAATCATAAGCATATATTAAGGTAAATAGGGGAGAATAAAATTCAAAAATAAAAGGAAGATTAGATGACACCTTGTATATCAATCATATATTAAGGGGGAGTTTCAATACTATACTTGTCTAAATACATGCTATTCTAATCCTTTTCTCAATTTGAGTTTGTCATCATCAAAAAGGGGGAGATTGTGGAACCAATGCACTCCATGAAAAGAATATAAAGGTTCAACGATTTCGATGATAACAAACAAGCATGGAAAGAAAGCTTCAAGGAGCAACCATAAAAAAGAAGTCTAAACAAGATCAAGACTCAAGCTTCAAGAGACGTCACTAAGTCCAAACTCAGAGTAATATACTGTAGGACTTAGGATTATTTGTAAATTGATTCTTTACAAGAATGAAGCTCAAAGTTTTTTTTTTAAATACATGCATTAAATCATCGTTTGACATTCAAATACATTCTTAACATGAAAACATACTTTTCAATGTTCATAAAATGTTCAAACAATATTTGAAAATGATGTGAATCAAGAGAAAACCATTTTAGGGCGAAAACCAACCTTTCAACAGGTTGGTAATCGATTACCAAACAATGGTAATCGATTACCCTTCATGGTAATCGATTACCCACTCAATGGTAATCGATTACCTACTGTACAGAGACAAAAATAACGGCTATAAAACGGCTAGTTTGCGAAAATGAGAAGGGAAAAGGCCATGGGGGCCCTCTATAAATAGAGACTAATGTTCCCATTGATGGGACACACTTATTGATCATCATTACTCATTAATTCTCATCCTATTTGCCTTATTCTTGTCTTCTTGATCATAAATCCTATTTGAGCTTTATTCTTGTGAGAGTGTCATATACCATTGTTCTTCAACTTGTGTTATTTGTACTTTAAGAGTACTTAGCCATTATTAAACACCTTCCTTGATTACTTGAGTAGCTAGGGGAGTGAACACTACACACTTGAAAGGTCACCAAATTCCTAAGAAAATTTGGAGTGAAAAAGTGTAAGGCATCAAGATCCCGAAGTCTTGAAAAGTTGTAGTGGTTTGTCAAGCACCCTCAAGCTTGATAGTTAGTGAAAAGAATTGATCGAGCGGCTTCAGTCTGGACGCAGGTCACGGTGGTGGTGACCAAACCAGGATACATCTAGTTTGCAATTTCTCTAACCTTAATCTTTTTTTTAAGTATTAAAATTGCGTCTTAGATTGTCTTTATATATTCACTTGCTTACTTTGTTGATCACTACACTTGCTTTTACTATTAGACACTTCTTTATTAAATCACTTTATTGAATAAATAGTCTGTAAAACATCAAAGGAGGTACTTTGCGAAAAGATTTTGTAAAACTCAATTCACCCCCCCTCTTGAGTATTGAAGCCACCTGTCCAACACACAACACATCATCCAATTAATTTCAACAACATCATTTCCCTTATTTTTCCTTCTTGGCCGAAATCAACAAATGCCCCACACCAATGACCATTCAATTCAATTTAGTAATGTAATACATCCTATCATCCCATTATTAACTCATATACACCTCCAACAATCCAATTACACAATCCTAACAATAATCCCAAACACAAAGTCATTGCACCATCAAAATTTTCCTAAGTTAAAATCATATTTTTCACCAATAAATTTTATTGCATTTATGACTCCTATACATCATTCTAATTCATATTCATGTACAAACATTTTCCATTTGAGCTCTCTAACAACACAAATCAACAAAACCCCCTTTAGGGTTCATGAAATAAATCCGAAAATTAAACCATCAACAAGGTGTAGGAACTTACTCAAAAGCTAGGCACAAGGCTCCTCAATGACATCCTAAACCATTGGAGCTCCACTCCATGAACACCGAAAATCCCAAGAAATTCGTGACTGATTTTTGCTTATTTCACATAAATGAGAGGGTTTCAAGGCTAATGGATACCACCAATGTGTTTGGAAGGTGATTTTCAACAAATTTCAAGACAAGAATCGTCCAATTCGGTTAAGAATCGATGAAGTTAGCAAGGAAAGAAATTTGAAACTCAAATGGTCCAAAAGGGGGGGGGGCTGGTGCGGTTTTTGGTGAGAGAAAGGGAGATGAGAGTGATAGTGAATAGTGACAAGCTTAGGAGTTTAAGTGACTTTAACTGGGGTGGGTCCCATCGCCACCTTACACGATTTCAAACTAACTTGAATTTCCCTCTAATTCCACTAAACGTCTATAATTTCAAAACCTATTTAGAAACTCTAATTTTTAAAATTAACCATTTTTCTTTAATTACCCTTGATTAGATGAATCCGGAGTTTTTCGGTCGTTCGGAGAAAATGTTGTTTTAAGCTGTTGCGCGCGCCGTAGGCACGCATCCCCAAACTTACTTATTTCCCTCAAATTTCATCACAAATCATATTCCCTAGTTCTATAAACCATTTATAACTTGTATTCAAAACCTAGATCTCAAAATTCAATCGGCACGCTTTACGGTGCAACTGTACAGCGATATTTTTACCCGGTAAAAACATTATTCATTGAATTTTCTGAAACTTGCCGACCCACTCAATTTTTCGTTCTGAATCCATTTCCAGGGTTATTTTTATCGTCTGAGACCTTCTACTCAATTTTTATCTTCCTAGTGTTGCGTGTTGGCTAGTTACTGTTTTACCCTTCCTTTGTATTTTGACCTAATTCTCAGGATTTCCACTAATCCTTCCCTTTAATCAATGTTTACTATTTTAATATATAATTTAGAATTACGAGGTGTTATAATCACCCCACCTTTTAGAATTTTGTCCGCAAAATTAAATCATACATGTCTGCTAACTCAGGATACAGCCGGAGAATCTCATCTTTCTGTTCCCAATTAGTCTCCTCAGGTGTACGTCATTCCCATTGAATCTGTAGCATTGGAATAACTTTACTTCTAATCCTCTTTTTACTGCGGTCGAGGACATCAATAGGACCTACAAGAGTCTTTAAATTCTCCCGAATTTCAATATCATCTGGTACCACCACATGTGATTCAACCAGAATATAACGTCGCAGCTGCGATACATGCAAAACATCATGCAAATTTGACAACTGTGGGGGCAAGGCAAGCTGATAGGCTACTAATCCTACTCTTTTCATTATATGATACGGCCCAATAAACCGAGGGCTCAGCTTCCTCACGCCCAATGCACGTCCAACACCCGTAACTGGAGATAACCGCACAAATACATGATCACCCTCTTCAAATTCTAGCGGTCTATGTCTATTATCATAATAACTCTTCTGTCGATTCTGTGCCTGTTTAAGTTTTTCTCTAATCATTTCGATCTGTGCTGTAGTTTCTTGCACAAAATCCGGCCCAAATCTCTCTTTATCACCTACCTCAGTCCAACAAGTAAGAGTACGACATCTCCGTCCATACAATGCCTCATACGGTGCCATGCCCAGACTAGAATGAAAACTGTTATAATAAAAAAATTCCACCAGTGATAAATACCTGTCCCAAGCAGTGTCTTGCTCCAATGTGCAAGCTCTCAGCATATCCTCAAGTGTCTGTATGGTCCTCTCAGTCTGACCATCAGTTTACGGATGATACGCAGTGCTCAGCCTGAGCTGAGTGCCAAAAGCCTGCTACAAGGCTCCCCAAAAGCGAGAAGTAAATTTTGGGTCCCGATCACTAACAATGCTAACTGGTATCCCGTGGAGCCTTACAATCTCTTTCACATACAATTTTGCTAATTTCTCCGTAGAGGAGTCCACTCGCACTGGCAGAAAATGTGCAGACTTTGTAAGCCTGTCCACTATAACCCAAATTGAATCGTACCCAGCCTGAGTCCGAGGCAAACCAACAACGAAATCCATAGAGATGCTCTCCCATTTCCATTCTGGTATATCCAATGGTTGAAGTAAACCAGCAGGTTTCTGATGTTCTATCTTGACTTTCTGACAAATTAAGCACCTTAACACATGCTCAGCAACATCCTTCTTCATCCCAGGCCACAAGAACTTCTATTTTAAATCTTGGTACATTTTTGTGGCGCCTGGGTGTACAGCATACTGACCCTTATGGGCCTCAATCATTACCTCATCTGCTAACTCCTTTGGCACTACAATCCTGCCCTGATACAATAATAACCCATGTTCATTCAAAGATATCCCACTCTGCCCTTTCAAATACTTGATACTGTCATTCCGTACCTGCGTTTCTTTAATTTTCTCATGTAATTCGTTTTCAACCTGTAAACACTCGAATTCATCCATCCTTCCTACATAGACATCCGTCAATTTCAAATCACGAAATTGTTCAATCACTTCATTATCCCAATATATCAGCTAGGACACACTAATAGACTTCTTACTCAAGGCATCCGCCACCACATTAGCTTTACCCGGATGGTATTTCAACTCAAAATTATAATCCTTTAAGAATTCCACCCATCTCCGCTCTCATATTCAGCTCTTTCTGATCAAACAAATATTTTAAACTTGTGTGATCGCTGAACACAACAAATTTCATCGCATACAGAAAATGCCTCCAGATTTTTAAGGCAAATACAATAACAGCTAGCTCCAAATCGTTCGTCGGATAATTTTCCTCATGAGGCTTCAACTGCCTCGAAGCATAAGCAACCACTTTCCTCTCTTGCATCAACACAGACCCCAAACCTTTCTTGGAAGCATCACAGTATAATTCAAAC
The DNA here is from genome assembly GCF_033153095.1 of Gastrolobium bilobum. NCBI lineage: Eukaryota > Viridiplantae > Streptophyta > Magnoliopsida > Fabales > Fabaceae > Gastrolobium > Gastrolobium bilobum. The sequence goes on from NW_026898736.1 coordinate 16,250, forward strand.
TCACCTTCCGGGTTGGGGAGGGTCAACAGAGGAGCAGTAGTCAATTTCTCTTTAAGATCTAGAAAACACCTCTCACATTCCTGGGTCCACACAAAAGGAGTATCTTTTCGTGTTAATCGGGTCAATGGCAGTACCATTGTGGAAAACCCCTCTATAAATATACGATAATACCCAGCAAGACCCAAAAAGCTTCAGATCTCCGTAACAGTCTTCGGTCGTTCCCAGTCCATTACAGCATCAATTTTATTTGGATCCACCGCAACACCCCTAGCAGAAATCACATGACCCAGAAATTGAACCTCAGATAACCAGAATTCACACTTAGACGACTTTGCTACAACTTTTTATCCTTTAATATCTGCAACACAGTCCTCAGATGCTATGTATGCTATAACACCTCACAATTTTAAATCAAGTAATTAAAATATTAAGTGAGCAATCAAGTGATGGATTAGTGAAAATCCAAAAGATTAGGCCAAAATACAAAGAAAGGGCAAAACGGTAATTAGCCAACACGCAACCCTAGGAAGATAAAAATTGAGTAGAAGGTCTCAGATGGTAAAAATAACCCTGGAAATGGGTTCAGAACGAAAAATTGAGTGGACAGGCAAGTTTCAGAAAAATCAGTGAATAGTGTTTTTCGCGGGTAAAAATACCGCGGTACGATTGCACCGTAAAACGTGCCGATTGAATTTTGAGCTCTAGGTTTCAAATATGAGTTAAAAATGGTCTAATGAGTTAGGAAATATGATTTCTTATAATATTCGATGAAATTAAGACAGTTTGGGGAAGCGTGCCAATGACGCGCATAATAGCTTAAAACAGTGTTTTCTCCGAACGAATGGAGGACTCTTAATTCATCTGATCAAGCATATTTAAAGGGGAATAGTTAATGTTAAAAATTTGAGTTTCTAAATAGGTTGTGAATTTACGGACGTTTAGTGGAATCGGAGGAAAATTCGGATTAGTTTTAAATCGCGTAAGGTGGCGGTGGGACCCACCCCACTTAAGTGACTTAAGCCACATGTGCTTGGCACTATTCATGCATCACTTTCCTCCCTCTTCTTGCTCAAACCCGCAGCCACCATAGCCCTTCCCCTCCAAGATTTCATTTCACCATAACTTAGCCATTTCTTCACCAAATCCATTGATTCTTGTCTTGAAATTTGATGGAAATGGCCTTCTAAATCCATTGGTGGTACTCCCAAGCCTTGAAAGCCACTAGATTTTGAGAAAAACCCTCCCCAAAGCTGCGGCCCTTTCCTTTAGATTTGTGAAAATGGTGTTGATTGATGCTCCAATGGTGGAGTATGTTTAGGAGGAGCCTTGTGCCAAGCTTTTGGGTGAGTTTCCTTGTGTTCCAATGGTTTAATTTTGTGGTTGAATTTATGAACCCTAAAGAGGGCTTGTTGGATTGATGTGTTTAGAGAGCTCAATTGGAAAATGTTTGTACATGAATGTGTCTTAGAATGATGTGTAGTAGCCATAAATGCAATAAAAATTATTGATGAAAAATGTGAATTTTTAACTTAGAAAATTTTGAGGTTGTCATGACTTTGAGTTTTGAAAATGTGTTAGGATTGGATTGATGAGTTGTTGTATGATTGTATGTTGATATAATAGGATTGTATGAGGTGTGGAATGATTAAAGTTGTATGGAAATTCCTTGGAATGCCATAGGGTAAAATTCGATTCTTTGAGGAAAGATTGAGGAATTGATGTTGAAAAATGATTTGGATGATGATTTGTGTAGTTATATGGTGCTTAGATGGGTTGTGTTGTGCTTGGAGAGTGTTTGAATCAATGGAAAAAAATGAATTGTGTTAGAGACCTAAATGAGCCCAGAATGAAATATTTCGCAAAACGATGCGTAAATGTCGGAAAACGGAAAAACGACGATTGAACTAGCCTCTAAACAACCTAAGGGAGTGTTATAAAATGAGAAAGAAAATTTAAAAAAATAAATCTCACATTTACACTACAATGGCCGAACCATCAAGGGAGGATGGGAAGGATTTTTGTGTTTTTGCGTTTTGATACTATTTTACGAGTACTGATGGATGTACATTATTGTATAGGTTGTCGTACGTCGACCTGAATCCCGAATCTTGAATCAGTGAATTGCCCTTGGTCCGGGACCAAGTGGATTGAGGTAAGAAATTGGTTCATTGCATGTGTAATTATAAATTAACATGTATGGGTTGAACTGAGAGTGATTGGGAATGTCCTCTGTGTAGGCATTCCGCTGTGTACCGAGTTGAGGGATAAGCTGCTGCGGAGCTTGTGGAAACACGAATTAAGGTAACCTCTTGGTACTGGGGCTTGTTCCCCTTTTCTGTTCCACCTTGCCAGTTGATGGCAACGGTAGGAAGTGTGTATGAATAGTATAGAACACATGAGCATGCATGCATTATTGCTATGGGTACTGCAGTACCGAGTCTCTGGCCAGTAGACAGTTTTATTAGCCTTCGGGCATTTTCGGACTTCCGCTGGATAGGTCTCCAGGAGGGAGTTCCAGTTGACTGCGGTCATGGTGTGTGATCCGGGTAGGAGCACACTAGGAATGTCTTTGGCGTTTTGGTTGGTTTGGGCATCATGGTTGTGGTTTCTGTGAACACACCTTGGATGATACCCATAGGCTTATATATGCCGAGGGCGTACGTGGAATTGGGGTTACCATCCCGTATCGTCGTATTTTGTTTTCTTTATATTCCTCATTCTCTAAATCCCTTGCTATATCCCGTTTTCAAAAGTGGTTGTTGTATTCTATTGATATGCATCGAAGTGAACCATTGGGTGGAGTTTTCTCCAGAACCTCTTGGTTACTGAGATATATTCGTATATCTCACCCCGTCTCGGGGCATTTATTTCAGGAGGTAGCAGTGGAGCAGGAGCCTCGGGCAAGAGGCCCGCAGAGTGAGCGATTGAGCGTTTCTTATTTTGCATTTTGTTGGCCGTGTGGCCTAGGCTAGACTTAGGGCATGAACATGTCATTTGTATTTATTAGTAGCTTCATTAGCATCTTGTTCATGCCATTTTGCCTAAGTCTAGTAGTGATGTATTTGGTTATGTTGTCTTTTAAATTAAGTTGAAATTTTAGAAGAATGTAATTTGAAGTTTTAGTTTCAAGTTGTAATTTGTAAAGCCATATTGTAATAGTATTGATGCATGTCTAATTATGATGGAAGGGCCTTAGGCCTATTTTAGGTTATGATAATATGTATGATGGAAATATGCTTGAAAAAGGTGTTAGTGATTGCAACTACTTAAGAATGATTAATATGGACTCTATGTTTAATAACTATAAACTGGATTGGGTTGTAAGTGCCCCAAGGCGTTGTTGGTCCTTGTGTGTGCCACCCATTGGATTATTACTGTATTATCATGTGTTTATTACGTACATTTGAGGTTTAAATGATCTTTTACAAATTTGGGATTATTGGAAAAACAAAGGAAACTCTGGCGAATTTTCTGTAGAATTGACAGATTTTAGGAAAACTTCGGGAGAGCATATCTCCCTCCATAGAGGTCCCCTAGGGACGTGCCATACGCCATTTTGAAGGTTGAGATGTCCTCTACCTTGTGTCAAAATTTAAGGAAAATCTGGGTTGATATTCGGCCTGAAGAAAATAGATAAACACGGACTGCCCATGTGCCCCTGCACCTGAGGCAGATTCTGGACCGGATTTGGGAAATTAATTCCCGCTTCGTTTCTCCGCCAAATTAAGCGTGTGATATATCAAAATGAAGTTTTAGATGTCTAGTTTGTAGGATAAAAATTTAAGAGCAAATGGTTGAGTGGATTGAGTGCAGTAATTCGAGAAATGTGAGTGGTTTGGAGCTGTTTTTGGGGTTGTTTGGGCTAATTGCTTATCCAACTTCAAACGGCGATAACCGGAGCAAATGAGCTCCGAATTGAGCGTATGATAGCTTGTTAAAAAGGGAATTAAGTAATACAAAAATATAATCTGAGAAGAAGGGTTGGTTGCGATCGTTTTGGTCGCAGAAAAATTTAGAGTGAAACATGTTTGAATTGGTAAAAATGTAAAGTTGGAAATAGGCTAAGTGAGTTTATGGGAACTCCTTAGTAACTCATAATAAATGATGTAAGTTATAAAAATAGTTGAAATAAGTCTTCCGCAAGAGTTTACGGTTACAGTCACAGCTTTTAATTATTACGCCTTTTTATGTTTTAAATGCTCGTGTAATAATCGGAAAAAAATTTATTCGCGTTTTATAAATGAACTGCTGTGATTGTAACTGCGCTTAATATCATAATTAATGTTAACAATACCGGTACGTAACGGGCTGTTACATTTTATGGTATCAGAGCAGTTTTGTTAGGGAACTCTGATAATGAGTATATAGTTGTGTTGTGTGTTGCATAGTTGTATGTAGATTCTTATCGATTACTGCATATGTGATTCCTTAGTGTGGGTCTGATCAACCCATTCCTTTGTGTTACATGCGTAGTCATCGTAAGAAGCCTGCGTGGCAACCTTGGAACACCAAATGTAAGTCCTTAGCCTGATGTTGTGGATGCAGTGTTGACTGCTCCATGGACAAGAGATGGCAGTAAGTAAAATATGAATATTATAGGACTTATGGGAAACAGACTTAAATGTTTCGTCTGACCTTGTAGATGAAATTTATAATGCTGGATTATAAGTGAAAGTTGTAAACAAATCTATGATATGTACGGTATTGCATGGATGAACCTTGTAGTACCATGAATAATAAAGATATATAATTGAGATGAGTCCATAGTATGGAAATGGTATGGGTAAAGCTTCCAAGTATGTGTGTAGTATAGTGTGTACAATGGACTTGGTGAATAGACTTCATCAAGGTGAAAGGTTTAGAACCTGTTGGATTATTGAAAATGGTGAACAGATATGCTTAGGCATGAGTTTGAATATTTTATGTTGACTAGAAGTTATAAGTCCTTGATGGATGATGTACACTTAAACAAAGTGAGATGGTTCATGCAGAGAAATAAATAGAATAATTGATGATTAATCCTATGGGATTTGACCACTTGAAATTATAATGTTGGTCAATTGTTAAATTGAGATGTATCGAAATATGGGATTTAAATCCATAAGGAGGTAGTATTGATTAAACATAGGCGAGATGAATTAATTATGTATTATATGTATAAGGAAGAAGTTGAGAGAATCGCCATGGATGGCATTGAACAAGGTTCATTGAGAGTATGATTGTCCGTAACGGAATAATGGTTTAGCTTGACCGATATGCCATGAAGGAAACAAATATGACTATATGTGTGCGTTAATGTGTGGAATTCTCCTTGGAAATGGCTACTATGTAGAGATTCAGGTGTTACGAAGCATAAGAGGATTGATCCATGATGGAGGTCTCTTGGAAATCTCAGAGAATGAATATCGTAATTTAAATGGCCTAATTACTTGTGGATGTTGTAATGCATTGTGAATAATACCTAATGGCCTGATGGCCAGTATACCTATTCTGATGAATAAACGGATAATAATCCAGTGATGGCCTAAGTGCCAGTATACATATATATGTATGTACACCTTGTGACGGCCTGAGCGCCTAATTATCCGTGTTGAGGTAAATTATTATATATATATTTTTTTTGTAAAAGGACAAAGAGGCCGAATGAAATCCCCGATGATGGGAAGTATCTGAAGAGATTGTATGATTAGAGAATGAGCTAATGTACAACCTGATGGGAAATCATGTGATTAGTGTATGAACTAAGTTACAATAAAGTGTGGAATTATGTGTTTAGCAAAAGAGCTAATGTGTAATGTCAAAACAAAAATGATAAGATTAGTTAATGAGTTGAGGTATAAGTGTTAGTGCAAGGATTGATATAATTTTGCAGTGCACGGATTGAGGTGAAATTAGTCCTCTGGGATAGGACGAATATGTTTAGAAGATCCCTGTGTGATGGGAAGTATATGTGAGATGTGTGCAGAACTTTGAGAAAATTCTGGATTCACGGAATAGAGATTATGTTATGAACTATGCCAATTGAATAGTCAAAGTAAGAGAGAAAACAATCTGTGAGAAGAATAAGCAAGGAAGAGATAATGGACTATAGATTTGAACGGTAATATGACAGAAAAAACTATTAAAAGTTAGAAAACGTGTACGAAATTACGAAGAGAATGTGAATTATGATAATAGTGACTTATGTGTAAACTATCAGTGAGAAGAATGAAATGAGAGAGTAAGACGAATTGACTTATATGTAACAGGGTATATTATACCACTACTGCTATGATTATGGGGATAACCCCATGTGAATATACCAAAGATATTTTGTTGTTATATACAGAGTGATACAGACACCAAATGGACTGGGTCCATGTGTGATCTGGAGTGTACGGGGTACCAGTTTTGCCGTTATATACGGATATGTTATAAGTATGAACTCCCCTGTGTACTGGGTACACGTTTGCTGTTGTATACAGATGTGATGTAAATATGAACTCCTCTATGCACTAGGTGCACGTTATGAGACTTGATATTACCATCTCTGTGCGGCTTATGCGCCCGAAGTGTGTAGCCATCTCCGTGCGGATTATGTTCCCGGAGACTATTATTATGTTATACGAGTAATATGAGATGAGGAAGTATCCCGCAGTGATGAGACTGCTATTATAGTTGAATTGATCTACATAAGTGCACAAATAAGAAACGTTGGGAATACTAATAGAACACAGTCAGCAGGTGGTAGGTTATCATTACTGCATGGATTATATGGGTGGATTCTCTGATCGGTGGGTCATTACATCTGGGGCCCTGAGGACAGCAAGAGCTCGAGCGGTTAAAACCTGTGAATGTTGTTACCCACTGTATTGAGAGAGTTCTTCCATGTGATTAACGCAAAATATGAGGTCAGATATTTGTAAATGGACAATAGTATGTCGGAATTGGATACAAGAGGTGAGGCATAGTGTGTAAATTTTTTTTGAAGTGTGATAGTGAAACACTATTGTGGGTGTAAAGTAAGTTTGATGAAATAATTTCGGCTCCAAGTGAGGTAGTAAATTTGTTGGAATTCTCGTCTTATGATGAAAGAGATAATAACGAGATTGATGTTGACAGATTGAGTGAGTGTCCTTCTAGGAAGGCTGGTAATGATCAAGAGTTCAGATTAAAGGAGTGTTATATATAATCGCATATGCCACTTATGGTGGAAAGTGTGTGGAAAATGCACAATGTTGATGTTGTTTTGGTTAAGTATTAATGAGGTATAGCTGAGTGCTGTGGTAGCTTTGAATATTCCGAGAGACTGATATACCAACCGATGGTAAATTGTATAAGTAGTGGCAAGGATGGATTTAGTTTTATGTGACTTGATAATGAAGTTTCAAAGATTCCTATAGGATGAGACTTGTATGTGAGAGACATGACATTTTTAGTGGTCCCTCAGTTAATAGGGAAATGGGTGTTGAAAAAGGATTCGTCCCAAGGTATTTGGTGAAAGTTGGTAAAACTGTAAGGTGATATTATATTGAATTTGTCATCCAGGATTAAATGACGAGGATTACGAAGAAGTAGTATAAATAAGTGGAACAAATGGTTAAGTTGCAACACCGGAGTGGAATGAAAGCTGAAAATAGTTAGTGGGAGAAAATATTAAGCATGAGGCCTTCATGTGGAGGTCATTAATGAGTGTTGTGTTTAGACTGTGAGAGGTCTAAGTATGGAGTTGAGCTGGTTGAGTTGGTAAAGTCGAGATGGTTAGGCTAATAAAGAGTTTAACAATGAGTGTAAATTATGAATATGAATTTGTAGGTGGAAAAATTTCATGAGTATTTGTGGTCGAAAGGCCTTATAGGGCTAATCGAAAATATAAACTAGTATGGGTATTGCTAGTTTCGTATCACAAAGAGAAAGATATAGTTGTGAGTACCTAAAAAGAGGTGAAGACACGTGACAAGGAAAAATAAAGTATATGAGTATAGAATTTAATGTGAGTCGTAATTGTAGGACACGACAAAGTGCCTTTGAAACTAGAAAGTATGTGCTTGGGTGAAAGCCAAGAAAACAACGAAATGATAAGCGTAGTAACAGTAATAGAAAGAAATGGTTGTTGGGGTATTGTGAAAACAGTGAGGAAAGCGAAAAGAGTTAAGTACTAAAGAACATGTGAGTTGGAAATACTCCAGGAATAACTAGTGAATGTGCATGAGAACGGTTAGAGCCTAGTATGAAAACGATTAGGTGCTTTTGAGAACGACCATGGGTCAGAAGGATGGATAAAGATGAGAATGAGGTAAATTGATACCGACAAATCCGTAATATGGTTATATTATTACCTACAAATCAGCGAAAGAGAAACGGTAAACCAGAGAAAGTTTAAAGTATTGGGAATTAAAATGTCACAGAACCATGAGAGACGAGTAATTATGAAGGATCAAAGGATAACGAGTATCATAAAAAGGAGATCATGCTTGTGATAAAAGTAATATGGTAAAGATACACACTTGAGGATGCTACTTGGGAGCGAGAGGATGAGATTCTCCGGCTGTGTCCTGAGTTAGTGGGTGAGTATGATTTAATTTTGCGGACAAAATTCTAAAAAGTTGGGGTGAATATAACACCTCACAATTTTAAATCAAGTAATTAAAATATTAAGTGAGCAATCAAGTGATGGATTAGTGAAAATCCAAAAGATTAGGCCAAAATACAAAGAAAGGGCAAAACGGTAATTAGCCAACACGCAACCCTAGGAAGATAAAAATTGAGTAGAAGGTCTCAGATGGTAAAAATAACCCTGGAAATGGGTTCAGAACGAAAAATTGAGTGGACAGGCAAGTTTCAGAAAAATCAGTGAATAGTGTTTTTCGCGGGTAAAAATACCGCGGTACGATTGCACCGTAAAACGTGCCGATTGAATTTTGAGCTCTAGGTTTCAAATATGAGTTAAAAATGGTCTAATGAGTTAGGAAATATGATTTCTTATAATATTCGATGAAATTAAGACAGTTTGGGGAAGCGTGCCAATGACGCGCATAATAGCTTAAAACAGTGTTTTCTCCGAACGAATGGAGGACTCTTAATTCATCTGATCAAGCATATTTAAAGGGGAATAGTTAATGTTAAAAATTTGAGTTTCTAAATAGGTTGTGAATTTACGGACGTTTAGTGGAATCGGAGGAAAATTCGGATTAGTTTTAAATCGCGTAAGGTGGCGGTGGGACCCACCCCACTTAAGTGACTTAAGCCACATGTGCTTGGCACTATTCATGCATCACTTTCCTCCCTCTTCTTGCTCAAACCCGCAGCCACCATAGCCCTTCCCCTCCAAGATTTCATTTCACCATAACTTAGCCATTTCTTCACCAAATCCATTGATTCTTGTCTTGAAATTTGATGGAAATGGCCTTCTAAATCCATTGGTGGTACTCCCAAGCCTTGAAAGCCACTAGATTTTGAGAAAAACCCTCCCCAAAGCTGCGGCCCTTTCCTTTAGATTTGTGAAAATGGTGTTGATTGATGCTCCAATGGTGGAGTATGTTTAGGAGGAGCCTTGTGCCAAGCTTTTGGGTGAGTTTCCTTGTGTTCCAATGGTTTAATTTTGTGGTTGAATTTATGAACCCTAAAGAGGGCTTGTTGGATTGATGTGTTTAGAGAGCTCAATTGGAAAATGTTTGTACATGAATGTGTCTTAGAATGATGTGTAGTAGCCATAAATGCAATAAAAATTATTGATGAAAAATGTGAATTTTTAACTTAGAAAATTTTGAGGTTGTCATGACTTTGAGTTTTGAAAATGTGTTAGGATTGGATTGATGAGTTGTTGTATGATTGTATGTTGATATAATAGGATTGTATGAGGTGTGGAATGATTAAAGTTGTATGGAAATTCCTTGGAATGCCATAGGGTAAAATTCGATTCTTTGAGGAAAGATTGAGGAATTGATGTTGAAAAATGATTTGGATGATGATTTGTGTAGTTATATGGTGCTTAGATGGGTTGTGTTGTGCTTGGAGAGTGTTTGAATCAATGGAAAAAAATGAATTGTGTTAGAGACCTAAATGAGCCCAGAATGAAATATTTCGCAAAACGATGCGTAAATGTCGGAAAACGGAAAAACGACGATTGAACTAGCCTCTAAACAACCTAAGGGAGTGTTATAAAATGAGAAAGAAAATTTAAAAAAATAAATCTCACATTTACACTACAATGGCCGAACCATCAAGGGAGGATGGGAAGGATTTTTGTGTTTTTGCGTTTTGATACTATTTTACGAGTACTGATGGATGTACATTATTGTATAGGTTGTCGTACGTCGACCTGAATCCCGAATCTTGAATCAGTGAATTGCCCTTGGTCCGGGACCAAGTGGATTGAGGTAAGAAATTGGTTCATTGCATGTGTAATTATAAATTAACATGTATGGGTTGAACTGAGAGTGATTGGGAATGTCCTCTGTGTAGGCATTCCGCTGTGTACCGAGTTGAGGGATAAGCTGCTGCGGAGCTTGTGGAAACACGAATTAAGGTAACCTCTTGGTACTGGGGCTTGTTCCCCTTTTCTGTTCCACCTTGCCAGTTGATGGCAACGGTAGGAAGTGTGTATGAATAGTATAGAACACATGAGCATGCATGCATTATTGCTATGGGTACTGCAGTACCGAGTCTCTGGCCAGTAGACAGTTTTATTAGCCTTCGGGCATTTTCGGACTTCCGCTGGATAGGTCTCCAGGAGGGAGTTCCAGTTGACTGCGGTCATGGTGTGTGATCCGGGTAGGAGCACACTAGGAATGTCTTTGGCGTTTTGGTTGGTTTGGGCATCATGGTTGTGGTTTCTGTGAACACACCTTGGATGATACCCATAGGCTTATATATGCCGAGGGCGTACGTGGAATTGGGGTTACCATCCCGTATCGTCGTATTTTGTTTTCTTTATATTCCCCATTCTCTAAATCCCTTGCTATATCCCGTTTTCAAAGTGGTTGTTGTATTCTATTGATATGCATCGAAGTGAACCATTGGGTGGAGTTTTCTCCAGAACCTCTTGGTTACTGAGATATATTCGTATATCTCACCCCGTCTCGGGGCATTTATTTCAGGAGGTAGCAGTGGAGCAGGAGCCTCGGGCAAGAGGCCCGCAGAGTGAGCGATTGAGCGTTTCTTATTTTGCATTTTGTTGGCCGTGTGGCCTAGGCTAGACTTAGGGCATGAACATGTCATTTGTATTTATTAGTAGCTTCATTAGCATCTTGTTCATGCCATTTTGCCTAAGTCTAGTAGTGATGTATTTGGTTATGTTGTCTTTTAAATTAAGTTGAAATTTTAGAAGAATGTAATTTGAAGTTTTAGTTTCAAGTTGTAATTTGTAAAGCCATATTGTAATAGTATTGATGCATGTCTAATTATGATGGAAGGGCCTTAGGCCTATTTTAGGTTATGATAATATGTATGATGGAAATATGCATGAAAAAGGTGTTAGTGATTGCAACTACTTAAGAATGATTAATATGGACTCTATGTTTAATAACTATAAACTGGATTGGGTTGTAAGTGCCCCAAGGCGTTGTTGGTCCTTGTGTGTGCCACCCATTGGATTATTACTGTATTATCATGTGTTTATTACGTACATTTGAGGTTTAAATGATCTTTTACAAATTTGGGATTATTGGAAAAACAAAGGAAACTCTGGCGAATTTTCTGTAGAATTGACAGATTTTAGGAAAACTTCGGGAGAGCATATCTCCCTCCATAGAGGTCCCCTAGGGACGTGCCATACGCCATTTTGAAGGTTGAGATGTCCTCTACCTTGTGTCAAAATTTAAGGAAAATCTGGGTTGATATTCGGCCTGAAGAAAATAGATAAACACGGACTGCCCATGTGCCCCTGCACCTGAGGCAGATTCTGGACCGGATTTGGGAAATTAATTCCCGCTTCGTTTCTCCGCCAAATTAAGCGTGTGATATATCAAAATGAAGTTTTAGATGTCTAGTTTGTAGGATAAAAATTTGAGAGCAAATGGTTGAGTGGATTGAGTGCAGTAATTCGAGAAATGTGAGTGGTTTGGAGCTGTTTTTGGGGTTGTTTGGGCTAATTGCTTATCCAACTTCAAACGGCGATAACCGGAGCAAATGAGCTCCGAATTGAGCGTATGATAGCTTGTTAAAAAGGGAATTAAGTAATACAAAAATATAATCTGAGAAGAAGGGTTGGTTGCGATCGTTTTGGTCGCAGAAAAATTTAGAGTGAAACATGTTCGAATTGGTAAAAATGTAAAGTTGGAAATAGGCTAAGTGAGTTTATGGGAACTCCTTAGTAACTCATAATAAATGATGTAAGTTATAAAAATAGTTGAAATAAGTCTTCCGCAAGAGTTTACGGTTACAGTCACAGCTTTTAATTATTACGCCTTTTTATGTTTTAAATGCTCGTGTAATAATCGGAAAAAAATTTATTCGCGTTTTATAAATGAACTGCTGTGATTGTAACTGCGCTTAATATCATAATTAATGTTAACAATACCGGTACGTAACGGGCTGTTACATATGCTCCTCCTCACTCTTAGAATAGATTAAAATGTCATCAATGAACACAATTACAAACTAGTCCAAATACGGTTTAAAAACACGATTCATATAGTCCATGAACACCGCTGGGGAATTAGTAAACCCAAAAGGAATCACCTGATACTCGTAGTGTCCGTATCTAGAACAAAATGCCATTTTAGTCACATCCTCCGGCTTAATCCGAATCTGATGGTATCCGGACCGGAGATCAATCTTAGAAAACACACAAGCACCCCTCAACTGATCAAACAAGTCATTAATATGCGGCAATGGGTACCTGTTCTTAACCGTAACTTTATTCAATTGTCGGTAGGCAGTACACAATCTCATGCTTCCATCTTTCTTTTTCACAAATATAATTGGTGCTCCCCATAGAGACACACTTGGCCTGATAAAATCCTTTGCAGACATCTCCTCAATATGTTTCTTCAACTCAGCCAACTCCAGCGGAGACATCCGGTATGGAGCCAAAGAAATAGGCCCCACACCAGGCAAAAATTTAATCGAGAACTCAATCTCTCTCTCAGGTGGAAATTCTGGTATCTCATCAGGGAATACCTCCACAAACTCATTAACCACCGAAATACTAGAAATCTCTATCTCCTTACCACCCACCAATCCACCCAAGAAAATATAACCCTGATCCCCAGCCTTCAAGGCTTTAACAGCTTGACACAAAGACAGAAAAGGAGACGGACAAATCGAGGGCTTCTCGTGAGATAAAATCAACCTCTTGCTGCAGCAATCAATCATCGCGCAGTTTTGAGATAACCAATCCATGCCCAATATCAAATTAACAGAGGCCAGGGCAAGATAATCAAATCAATAGTGTAACCCTTGCCTTCGTAGATAAATCCAACCTCTTTACAAATAAATGAGGAATCACTAACCTCTCCTGTAGCCGTAGTAATACGCATAGGGGGAATCATCCGGGATACTCTTAACCCCAATCCCTTAGCAATATATTCAGCCACGAACGAATGTGTCGCTCCCGAACCAAATAAAATAGACAAATCAATATTTGAGATAAAAATTGTACCTTTAACCAAATTTGGTGCCTTCTCAGTTTGCTGCACATTTGTAGTATAAACCCACCCAACGGTAGGGGCAGATAGCAAGGCCTGCAGATTCGCAGCCTGCCCCGTATTACTGTAACAGTCTTTGGCAAAATGCCCAACCTTACCACACTTGAAGCAAGAATTCGGAGCCGCAGTACAAGGCCCCTGATGATACCTCTTATACTTCTCACATCGAGGATTAGAATTTCTATCATTAAACCCACTTCTCTGACCACCACCTCTCTTGAATTGACCCAGGGGCTGTCTTATCTGCAACCCCTACCTCTATTATTATTCTGATGGTAGCCACCTTTGTTATTATTACCATAAGGACCAGATGTCCTCGCAGAACTAGACTTCGGATACCTGTTATAAACACTTTCAACCCGTTTGCACTGGGTCACTAGATCAGCAAAATTTCTCACAGCAGTACTGGACATTCTTTTGGCAATCTTCTCATTTAATCCCCTCTGGAATTTAGCAGATAAAAACTCAGGAGTCGGCAGCACACCCCCATAATTTGCAAACTTTACTAATTCATTAAACTTCGCCACATAGGCATCAACAGTCATGGTACCATATACCAATTTCTCAAAGTCTCCCTGTTTGGCTTCCCGAACATCCCTGGGAAAATACTCTTCATGGAATAACCCTTCAAATAATGCCCAAGTAATTTCTTCCCCCTGAATAGTAAAAGGGCGAGATGTATTATGCCACCACTCGTGGGCATCCCCCTCAAGCATGTAGACAGAATAAAGTAATCTCTGGGGATCCTGACATCTCATAACTTGTAATATTTTCTCCATCCCCATCAACCAGGTAGTTACTACCTTTGGGTCCCTTGACCCCTGAAATGCTGGCGGTTTATGTTTTCTAAAAGAAATAAGCCTATGCTCATCAGTACTAGCAAATACCTGCCCAGCAACCCCAGAAGACTGAGCAATAACGGAAGGATCCGTAGAAGGCTCTGGGATATAAGTAGGATCAGTAGTGTGGCGACTAGCCTCCTCAGAATGACGACTAGCCCCACTCCCCTTCTGATGAGGTGTAACAGATGGCGTACGGGTATGAGGTGTAACAGATGACACGACCCGTTTTGTAAACGGGGTAAAACACAAATGACACGACCCGTTGTCGGTAATAGCCGCAAAATTTAAAATTTAAAAAAAAAAAGTGGGATTTTTTGAAAAATAAATAAATTAAAAACAATAAAAAATAAAAATAAAAATAAAAAAAGATTAGCTTCTATTTTTTGAGATTTTTAGTTCCTTATATTCTTTTCTATACTAAACAATGACTATATATATCAATATATAAATGAATAAAAATAATAAAATAATAAAATATTTAATAAAAAAATAAAAAAATGACACTGTGCGGGTTACACTGCCCGCATGACACGTGACCCGACACGAAAAAAAATGGGTCACATTTGAAACGACCCGCCCTGACCCGCGGGTTGACACGACACGCATGCATCAATACCTGTATTGCCACCCTTAGGTATTATTTTTAGCCATATGTGGAGGGTCTCGGTGCTGATATCTGCCTTCATCTCATTCATGAAGACATGCATCATATCCTGATTATTTTTCATCAGGGTCTCGGCATAGCATTTCCCCCAGAGCATTTAGAACTGCAGTAATAAGATCTGGTGCGGCTAGACGACCTGCACCTCGAGTTCCACGGCGACCTTGTGCGCTACTCATGTTATCTGTACATGTAACAAAATGAAATGAGCTAATCAGAACCACACTGAGGAATCACAAATACATTAATAATAAACAGTTCACAAATAGCTAAGCAACACAAAATACAATTATACATTATCAGAGTTCCCTTACAAAACTGCTCTGATACCATAAAATGTAAAAGCCCGTTGTACACCGGTATTGTTAACATTAATTATGATATTAAGCGCAGTTACAATCACAACAGTTCATTTATAAAAATACGAGTAAACTTTTTCCGTTTATTACACGAACGTTTAAAACAATAAAAAAATAATAAATAAAAGCTGTGATTGTAACTGTAAACTCTTTGCGGAATAATTATTTAAACTACTTTTATAACTTGTTTTACATCTCTCAAGTCACTAAGGGGTTCCCATAAACCCACATAGCCAAAATCTCACTTTTAAGTTTTCTACATATCTGAACATGGTTCGCTCTTTATTTTTCTGCGGACAAACCGCATGACGCGCGCTCCTCATCTATTAGTATGTTATTCTAGACTCCATTAAATTTCTAGGAAGCTATCACATGAGTTATTTAGATCTCGTTTGCTCCAGATATCGCCGTTTGAAGTTGGACAAGCAAAGCTGCCAGCCAACCCCAAAACAGCTCCTAACATCCCTCACCAAAAAAATTACTTCAGAAAATACACTCATCCAACTGCTCTCAAATTTTTATACCACAAACTAGACACCTCAACCTTCAATTTGATATATCATACACTTAATTTAACCATGAAAAGAAGCAGGAATAATTTTCCCAAAACAGATCCAGAACTGCCACATGTGTAGTAAGAAAATGGGCAGTCTGTGTTCTCTGCCTTCTACAGGCCGACGCCCAACCCAGATTTTTACCTAATTTTACCACAAGATAGAGGACATGTCAAGATTCAGAACAACATATGGCACGTCCCTATCGGACCTCTATAGAGGGATTTATGCTCTCCCAAAATTTGTTTAAATCCTGCCAATTTCTAGAAAATTCGCTAGAGTTTCCTTTATTTTTCTAATAATCCCCAAATTTGTACAAGTGCTCTATGACCTCAAATGCACCTAATAATCATTGGGTGGCACACACAAGGACCAACAATGCCTTGGGGCTCTTACAACCCATCACAATTTATATTAAATTACTCAATTCATATCATATTGCTTACTTTATTTACACTTAACATATTTCAATCATCAATGTCTATTTACATGCATTTTCTAAACATACACATAATCATAATCCTAAAATAGGTCTATTTCCCTTTCATCATATTACATGCTTCATATTACATCAAGTATTCATTTACAAATTACAACTTTCAAATGAAATACTACACTTTACAACTCAAAATCTTTAAATACAACACGATGGATAAACCTCAAAATGACATATATAACTAGACTTAGGCAAAGTGACATGAACAAATATGACAATGAATCTCCTCCTAAATACATATGCAATGTTCATGCCCTAAGTCTAGCCTAAGCCCAATGGCCAACAAAATACAAAACCCATAATCCTCCAGCTAATCATCCCATTGGCTTCTTGCCCACCGCTCCTGCACCACTGCTACCTCCTGAAATAATGCCCCCAAGGCGGGGTGAGATATACGAATATATGTCAGTAACCAGAGGTTCTGGAGAATACTCCGCCAATGGCTCACTTCGATGCATATAAATAACATAAAATAACATCTTGAAAATGGGATAAAGCAAGGGATTTAGAGAAATAGGGGAACATATGGATACAAAATACGACGAAGCTGGAATGGTCGATGCCACACCACGCAACGTCCAACCTATTGGCTCGACATATAAGCCTACGGGTCTCATCTAAGGCGTGTTCCTAGAACATCAAACCAAGGCACCCCTCCATCCATGTACACCAGAGACTTCCTAGTGTGCTCCTATCCGGATCACACACCACGACCCTAGGTCAACTGGAACTCCCTCTCGGAGACCTATCCAGTGGAAGTCCGTAACGCCCGAAGGCAAACTGTCTACTGGCCAGAGACTCGGTACATCCAATGTACCACTAACATACATAATAAATGCATGAACATGTTATTCTACATTACTTACATACACTTCCTACCATCACCCTCAATGGGCATGGTGAAACACACAAGGGGATCAAGCCCCAGTACCAAGAGGTTACCTGTATAATCCTCTCCAATTAGCTCCAAGGCAATATATTCCCCGAGCTCGTTACACAATAGAAATGCCTACACAGAGGACATTCCCAATTACTTAGAATTCATACCAACACATGCAAGTTATCAACTCTTCAAGCATGGTTTCAAATTCTTACCTCAATCCCACTTGGTCCGGGACCAAGGGCAACCCACCGAGCTCACGGTTTAGGGTTCAAATCTACGTACGGCAACCTACAACAACCATGTACGAATCATCAATACACGACAAATCTATCAAAATATGAAAACATCAAAATTTCTTCCTCACACAAGGTGGGTTCGACCTACATAATGTTATTTAAAAATTTATTTTTCTAAATTTTCTTTCTCATTTTATTAGGCATCCTTAGGTTACGAAAAGATCATATCAAGTGCCACTTTTCATCTTACATCATTCAAACATCGTTTTGCCTAATATTTTGCTTAGGTTCCATTACACCATTGAACACTATCAATTATTTTTTCATTGGTTTTCCAACCTTCCAACCACCACACAACCCATCTAATTACCATACAATACACAACACATCATCCAATTAATTACTACAACATCATTCCCCTTAATTTTCCTTCTTGGCCAAAATCAACAAATGCCCCACACCAATGACCATTCAATTCAATTTAGCAATGTAATACACCCTATCATCCCATTATTAACTCATATACACCTCCAACAATACAATTACACAATCCTAACAATAATCCCAAACACAAAGTCATGGCACCATCAAAATTTTCGTAAGTTAAAATCATATTTTTCACCAATAATTTTTTATTGCATTTATTGCTCCTATACATCATTCTAAGACATATTCATGTACAAACATTTTCCATTTGAGCTCTCTAACAACACAAATCAACAAAACCCCCTTTAGGGTTCATGAAATAAATCCGAAAATTAAACCATCAACAAGGTGTAGGAACTTACTCAAAAGCTAGGCCGAAGGCTCCTCCATGACATCCTAAACCATTGGAGCTCCAAACAACTCCATGAACACAAAAACTCCCAAGAAATTCGTGACTGATTTTTGCTTATTTCTCACAAATGAGAGGGTTTCAAGGCTAATGGATACCACCAATGTGTTTGGAAGGTGATTTCAAACAAATTTCAAGACAAGAATCGTCTGATTCAGTTAAGAATCGATGAAGTTAGCAAGGAAAGCAATTTGAAACTCAAATGGTCCAAAAGGGAGATGAGAGAAAGGGAGATGAGAGTCATAGTGAATAGTGACAAGCTTAGGTGTTTAAGTGACTTTAAGTGGGGTGGGTCCCACCGTCACCTTACGCGATTTTAAACTAACTTGAATTTCCCTCCGATTCCACTAAACGTCTATAAATTCACAACCTATATAGAAACTCTAATTTTTAACATTAACCATTGTCCTTCAATTACCCTTGATCAGATGAATCCAGAGTTTTCCGGTCGTTAAGAGAAAATGTTGTTTTAAGCTGTTGCGCGTGCCGTAGGCACGCTTCCCCAAACCTACTTATTTCCCTCAAATTTCATCAGAAACCATATTCCCTAGTTCTATACACCATTTATAACTTGTATTCAAAACCTAGAGCTCAAAACTCAATCAGCATACTTTACGGTACAACTGTACCGTGATATTTTTACCTGGTAAAAATACTATTCACTGAATTTTCTGAAACTTTCCTAACCACTCAATTTTTCGTTCTGGTTCCATTTCCAGAGTTATTTTTATCATCTGAAACCTTCTACTCAATTTTTATCTTCCTAGGGTTATTTTTATCTTCCTTTGTATTTTGACCTAATGCTCAGGATTTTCACTAATCCTTCCCTTTAATCAATGTTTAATATTTTAATATATAATTTAGAATTGCGAGGTGTTATATGCAGGGGGCTGTTCGGGACCCTTCTTAAAGAATGATATCACCCTCAATTCTTACTCAAATTAGGCTTATGATATATCAAATTCAAGATCAAGGTGTCTAGTATTATTTGTAAGAATGTGAGAGAATTTGGTTGAGTAAAATGCTGGAAATAGCAGAAATGGTGAGGAATGTTTGGTGCCCTGTTTGTAGTTGGTTGGCAACTTTGCTTGTCCAACTTCAAACAATTATAACCGGAGCTAGAGAACTCCAAATGAGGCATGTGATACATTGTTGGAAATTTAAAAGAGTCTAGTTTAATATAATAAAAGATGAGAAATTAATTATGAGTGTGTCACGGATAGTGTTGAGAAAATAGAAACATGTTCAGTGTTAGGAAAAGTGAAAAAGTGAGTTTTATGCTAAATTGGTTTATAGGAACATCTTAGAAACTTAAAATAAGTATTGTACGATAGTTAAGCAAGTATAATATTAATTCCGCATTTGGATTTCAGTTATGATCATAGTTTATAGCATTACGTTTTATATTATTTTCATATGCTTACGTAATGAAAAGGAAAAAGTGTACTCGTATTTTTAAATAAATTACTGCGATTGTAACTGCGCTTAATATCATAATCAATGTTAATAATATCGGTGTACAACAGGTTGTTACAGGAATTCTACTCCTCAGTGTGAAAAGTGTAAGAGGTATCATAGATGCCCGTGTACTGCAGCTCTAAATTCTTGTTTTAAGCGTGGCAAGGTTGGCCACTATGCCAGAGACTGCTATAGCAATGTTGGGCAGGCTGTGAATCTACAAGCCTTGCCATTTGTTCCTACTGTGGGACGTGTGTATACTACCAATGTGCAGCAGACTGAAAAGGCAGCGAATCTGGTAAAAGGTATAATTTTCATTGCTAATCATAACTTATTTGTTTTGTTTGATTCGGGAGCAACGCATTATTTTATTGCGGAATATGTGGCTAATGGGTTTAATTTAAAGGTGACAAAAATGGACCCCCCTATGCATATTACTACTACTACTACTACTACAAGAGAGAGGTTAGTGATTCCTCCTTTATTTGTAAAGGTGTTGAGTTTGTATATGAAGGTAGGGATTACACTGTTGATCTGATTGTCTTACCCCTTGCCTCGGTTAATTTGTTTTTTGGGATGGACTGGATATCTCAAAATTTCACAATGATTGATTGCTGCAGAAAGAGGTTGACTTTATCTCATGAGAAGCCCGCTGTTAATCCTTTTCCTTATTTGTCTGTATGTCAAACTATTAAGGCCTTGAAGGTTGGGGCCTTGGGCTATGTATTGTTGGGTGGTATGGTCGGTGAGAAGGAAAAGAAATTCTGAATATTTCGGTGGTGAATGAATTTGCAGATGTTTTTCCTGAAGAAATACTGAAATTCTGACCTGAGAGAGAGATTGAATTCTTCATTGATCTGTTGCCTGGTGTGGGGCCTATCTTTTTGGCTCCATACCGGATGTCGCCGCTGGAATTGGCAAAGCTAAAGAAACATATTGAAGAGATTTCTACGAAAAACATTATCATACCTAGGGTGTCTCCATGGGGAGCAATTAAATAAAATAAATATCAAGAACAGATACCTTGTGCCATGAATTGATGATATTTTGGAGTAACTGAGAGGTGATTGTGTGTTTTCTAAGATTGATCTTCGGTCTGGATTAAGCCAGAGGATGTGCCTAAAATGGCGTTCCGATCGAGATACGTATATTTTCAGTACCAAGTGATTCCATTTGGACTCACTAATGCTCCGGCGGTGTTCATCGACTACATGAATCGTATCTTTAAAACATATCTGAACCAGTTTGTTATTGTATTCATTGATGATATCTTGATCTATTCCAAGAGTAAAGAGGAGTATACGGATCATTTGATGACTGTGTTGCAGGTGTTGAAAGAGAAAAAGTTGTATGCTAAACCGTCTAAATGTGAATTCTAGTTATCTGAGGTGCAATTTCTGGGTCATGTTATTTCTGCTAATGGTGTTGCGGTTGATCCAAGTAAAATAGAAGCGGTAAGTGATTGGGAACAAACTAAGACTGTGACTGAGATTAGGAGCTTTCTGGGTTTAGCTGGTTATTACCGCAGGTTTATACAAGGGTTTTCTACAATGGTACTGCCATTGACCCGCTTGACACGGAAGGATACTCCTTTTGTGTGGACCCAGGAATGTGAAAAGGGCTTTTTAACTCTGAAGGAGAAATTGACTACAGCTCTGGTGTTGACTCTTCTAGATCCAGAGGGCGAGTTTGAGTTATATTGTGATGCTTCTAAGAAAGGGTTAGGTAGTGTGCTAATGTAGGAAATGAGAGTTATTGCTTACGCATCAAGCAATGCGAGTTGACTTCTGTACTGAGAGATTGGCAAAGCTCTATGTGAATAAGATTGTACAGCTTAATGGGATTCATGTTAGCATTGTAAGCGATCAGCACCCGAAATTTACTTCATGTTTCTGGGGAGCTTTACAGCAGGATTTTGGCACTCAGCTAAGGTGAGCACTGCATATCATCTGCAGACTAATGGTTAGACTGAGAGGACCATTCAGACAATTAAAAGCACACTGAGAGCTTGCACATTGGAGTAGGGTACTGCTTGGGACAGATATTTGTCACTGGTGGAATTCTCTTATAATAATAATTTTTAGTCCAGTCTAGGCGTGGCACCGGATGAAGCATTGTATGGATGGAGATGTCAGACTCCTACTTGTTGGACTAAGGTAGGTGATAAAGAGAGATTTGGACTGAATTTTGTGTAGGAAACTACTAAACAGATTGAGATGATCAAAGAAAAACTGAAACAGGCACAGAATCGGCAAAAAAGTTACTACGATAATAAGGATAGACCACTGGAATTTGATGAAGGAGATAATGTATTTATATGGTTGTCTCCTATTACTGGCGTTGATCATGCGTTGGGAGTGAGGAAGTTGAGTCCCAGATTTATTAGGCCGTATCAGATTATTAAAAGAGTGGGATTGGTCGCCTATCAACTTGTCTTACCTCCCCAGTTATCTAATCTACATAATATTTTTCATGTGTCACAACTACAACATTATATTTCGGATGAATCACATGTGGTGATACCAGATGATATTGAAATACAGGAGAACCTGAAGACTCCTGTCAGTCCTGTAGACATTCTTGACCGCGGTGAAAAGAGGCTAAGAAGCAAGATAATTCCAATGCTAATGATATAATGGGAAGAACGCACACATGAGGATGCTATTTGGGAGTGAGAGGATGAGATTCTCCGACTATATCCTGGGTTAGTAGACAGGTATGATTCTAATTTTGCGAATAAAATTTCAAAAAGGAGGGGTGAATATAACATCCTGTATATTTGAAATAGCTCTGTATGAAATAGCTCTCAGAGTCAAGTAATAGCAACCTACATACCATAATCATTGGCCAGGATTTTCATAACATATATGTATAGTGCATCGTTATAACATCAAGAATCATATAACATCTATACGAATGCGAATGAATGCACTTATACGTTATACCACATACTTTCATACAATACAACTATAATGCCCACCATTATGGAAGGGCTACAAGAAAGAGTTACAACCAGAACTAGGAGCTTACCTCACTGAGCTGATCACAAGTCCAATTCCAACAGTAAAATACGTATGCTCCAATAAACCCTCAAGTGCCAAATCCTATAGGCAAACCTAGAGCAGGAATTATTTACATCATTAATACTCAATCACTTAATGATTCCACATTTCATTATTACATGACAATAATATGTCCATTACAAGTCTAGACCAATTATTATATAATTACGTATTTTAGTGTATTAGGAAGTGTTCACTTATTACACAATCAACCACGTAGTTTAAGCACCTTGCATAATCTTAGAATCACACTCTAGGATCACTATGGTAACTTAGATTATTTTCACTCATCCAAGCCATTTATATACTTATTATAAGTTACTAAGGGGTTCCCATAAGCCCACTTAGCCTAAATATCACTTTTACGGTTTTCCCAAAACTGTACATCCTTCTTTTTTCTAGTCACTGTGCGCAACCCACTTGTCATAAAATTCTCATCTTTTAGTATGTTAATCTAGACTCAATTAAATTTCCAACAAGGTTTCACATGCCTCATTTGGAGTTTTGTAGCTCCGGTTATCACCATTTTAAGTTGGACAAGAAAAGCTGTCTGCCAACTCCGAACAGAGCCCTAAACATCCCTTACCATTTCTGCGATTCTTGAAAATCTACTAAACCAATTTCTCTCAAATTTTTATGCAGACAACTAGAAACCTCCAGCTTTAATTGACATATTATTAGCCTAATTAGAGTAAGAACTGAAGAAGAAACAATTCGTGGAAATTGCAGCCATGTCCAGCCCCTGCACATGGCCTCCCAGGGCAGTCTCTACTCAATTGAACCTACAGAATGTTATACATCTTCAAATGGTATCAAATTTTGACAGCTCATATATAACATCTCAAGCTTAAAAATGATTTAAGGAAAATCCCTATAGGACCTCTGTGGAGAGGGATATGCCCTCCCCAAGTTAGCCTAAAAACTGGTCATTTAACCCTAAGTGGATTTAATTATCAAATCTTAATTACCTATGGTTAGCAACTCTAAGACCCTTTAATTCTTGGATTTTTCTATTATTAGGTCACATTATGTAATCCCACTCAGTCACATTATGCCATGATACCTCACGTTCACTAATTGCATGATTAGTCCTCCTAAACCCTAATTAGATTCATTTTTAGGGTTTAATATTTAATTAGTGTATTATGCATAGTCCACCTCACTTAACCACTAGATTAATGTCCTAATTAGGTCTTAATATTAATTTTAACATAGTGACCCTAAATTAATCACATATGGCCGAATTGCTTAGTGTTTAAATTAGCATTTTTAAGCTTATTTCTTAGTCATTTCATTAGTTAATTAGTACTTACACTTAATTAATCCATTAATCCACGATTTCCTTATTTTTAACACAACAAATCCAGATTATATCAAAGGGGCCAGATTTGATTAATTATACTTATTAGAGTTTTTAGCCATCCTTAATCAAGATTAGTAGGTTTCACTTAAAGATAACCCACTTAATTAATCTTTCTTAGTTCCTCAGGATTTTCCACACTTAATCACTTCATAAATTTTTTTTAGTCATCAAACACTAGATCCCATGACATGGCCGAATCATAGGTGTCTCCTTTAGGGTTCAAGTTCATCCTTTTTCATGGAATCCACACAAGGATCTAAAGGTTGCACCTTTACACATCAAATCAACCATTTCTTGGTTCAAAACTCACACACCCTCAAGAACAATCATCAAATCCTTTTCTTTTTAAAATTTTTCAGCAACATACACCCACCCACAACACAAAACTGAGGAATTAAAGTGAGGAGGGAAAGCCTTTTGGGTCATCTTTTCCCAAGATGATGCTTACATCTTCAAACTCACACCTTTAGCTCCAAGCTTCAACTTTTACCACTAAGAATGCTCCTTTGAACAAGAACATACCTGAAACACCCCGTGTGCACCCAATGTATTAAACATACATATGACAATATTGCAGCTAAATAAATGCGAAAGTTAACTTTTTCTTTCCAATTATGAATACTTATCATATTTACCAAGTGGATTACTTATTCCTTTTCAAAATATCGACTGTATGTAAATTGCAATAAATAACTAACTGAATAACCTCATAGTATAAACAACGGTGTATCTAGTCATGAAACTACAACATGTAGTCGGGACAATATCCTAATACATTATACAACTCAAGTAAACTCAAACATGACTGATATCAATGTGGCATGGACAACCCCTATGCTCACCAAATAAGGCAACAAAGCCAAACAAAATCTCAGATCATATAACATTATACTGAACATAAAACATATTCATTATCTGAACATGGCAGTAAAACAACATGTATAATCAACTCAACTCAACTCTGGCCTCCTGCCGCTAGAGGTATCAACCCTCGAGGTACCTGTACCTGAAAATGTGCCCCAACACGGGGTGAGATCTCTAAAAAGAAATCTCAGTAAGACAAGGGATCCTCAAGGATTTCTCCACCCTAAGTAAGGGTGTAAATGGGCCAGGCTGGCCCAGCCCAGCCTACGACCGGCCTACATTGAGCCCAGCCCAGGCTGACCTTTTAGAAAAGTAGAGTAGGCTTAGGCTTATAAAAATGTTTTTTTAACAAATAGGCCATAGGCCGATTTTGTCAAGCCCGGCCTACAGCCTTGTAGGCTGGCCTATTTAATTTATTAAAATAAAATAATAAAATAATATTTATTTTATATGGCAAAGACGCAAAGTACCAAATACCAATATCTCTTACTTTTTGTGCTATTTTATTTTATGAAGGAAAACTTGTCTAATGTCTCCAAATTTTACATGCTGTTGCAGCTTAATACCAAGGAGTAATGGGTACCTTGCTGGATTATGATGTTACTGATGAAGATCTTTCAATAATACTCTTATTTCTCTTTTCTTGATGGTGGTTTAAAGATTTTTAGATAAATGACATTCTCTTGTAGACTTTATTTCAGCTTCCGGTAATTGTATTTTTCTTATTTTCTCCATTTCTTTGACTATATTCCTTTATGATATACATTCTAGAGCTGGGGTATTATGTTGACTCTTTCTTGTTTGTCATTTTTTTTCTTATGAGAAGTACTAGTGCATGCATGAATGGAACTTTCTTTGCTCTATACAATTATTTTTTTGCTTAGTATCTACAGTGGGAGGCCTACAAGGCCTGTAGGCCATGTCAGACTTTCTTATTTTTAAAAATGGTCGGGCTTGACCTACAAATAAAGCCTTTAATAGGCTAGATAGGCTAATTTTTTTTGACGTAGGCTTGGGCCAAAAAGGCCAAAGTCAAGCCAAGCCCAGCCAATTTACACCCCTAACTTTAAGCTCACTTACATGTACAATATAAGTTCCAAAAACAGTATAACATTAAAATTTCCAAAACTTGTGCAATGCAGTATATATCCATGTCATGTGCATATGCATCCTACTGGCCAGAGAATAAAAGGTAGGGTTTACATACGTCTACCACCTACAGTACAAAGCTCCTCACTTGTACCTCGCCCACAGAGTTACCATCTTGTATGTCTCCACATACTCAGGGGTTACCGTCTAGGTGGATCATCACATATATATCATATGGCACTAGCACTCATATTGCAACTCAATAGCATATCAATAATCATCACATATATTCATACCAAAACACAACATGCATATAAACCATCCCTCCATGAGTGGGTAATCGATTACCATATAGTGGATAATCGATTACTGCACATGGTAATCAATTACCAAAACAGAGTAACCGATTACTGCACATGGTAACCGATTACACAAAATAGGGTTATCGATTACTGCACATGGTAACCGTTTACCAAAAACAGGGTAATCGATTACTACACATGGTAACCGATTACCATACGAAAGGTAATCAATTACCACGCGGACATAACAGAATTCTGCATAAATTTTTCTCCATAATCTGTGACCCCAAAGCTTCCTTAAGGTCCAAGGTCCAGTTTTTCCTCAAAACAACAGTTCATTATTACTTATTAAGTCTAGATTAACAACCCTTAACTTGAATGATCAAAGTTCCCTCTTTTAATGAGTCAAACAAGTAAAATCATGAAATTTCAAAAGAAGTGATCAAGGTTTACATATGGAGTCTTGAACTCGGAAAAAGAAGGTGGCTTGGTGGCTTCTATACCACCCTAATATGTTGCACAAGTGAGGCCACGAAAATGCTCCATAGGTTTGGTTCTTTCCACCAAAAGATGGCTCCTTGAAGCCACAAATGCCAAATAAATGGCTCCCACAACATACACCAAGAAGTCAGCACCCCCCACACACCCAAACAAAATATTCAACTCAGAAATGATTAGCCTTTCAACCTCCCAAGGCTAGAGCACACTCACACATGGAGTTTTTGTGAAGGAAATAAGAGGAAATGTGGTCTCTTGGAGCTTCAATGGAGAGGATGGTGGTTGCACCCAAGAGCCTCAAAATTTTCACGTAGGGAAGAAGAAATCTGACCTAGAAAATTGTGCCACTTAGTATTTATAGTCCATTTAAGTTTAATCCGTCGGTATTAACATTAATAGCTCCGCTAATCTTTTTAATCTCAAACTTCATATTCTGAATCTAGCCATTTTTCTAGGATTTTTCATATTTTTATTATAATTTTTTGCAACACTTGGCCGGTACGCGTTTTCACGTCTCCGGTATTAGTTCTGACATCAATACTCATAATTATGACTCTAAATTTGGTTTACTAGTCCTAGATATTATTCTAGGAATATTCATAAACTTATTATTATTTTTTGGGATACTTCATCGGTACGTATTTATACCGTGAAGTAGAACCAATATCTGCATTTTTCGTTAGAAAAATGACTTTCAGTGTTATTAAGCCCTTATAATAATTATTATAATTCTTCTCATAATTATTCAAGGTCAATTATGAAATTATTTCCAAAAATCATAATTAATTATTTAAATTCATAATTTAACGGTGCAGGTTCTTACATTTGTAACATTTGGTGAAAATTAGGAACTTATGTAAATTACCACGAGTAATGTGAATGCAAGTATTGAATTTGAATTACTACATATGACTATGATGGGATGAATTTTAAATAATATTGGTTACATTATATGAAGAAATCGTAGTTACAACCTAGGGGATACATGAAGTGATAACTATTAGGAAAGTATATAAATTGTTACTTGGAATGAGGGATCTTGTCTTGAGGGCGAGTTTTATATAAGGTTAGGATGGAACTGACTTAAAGTAGGAAATATTATTTGCTGTAATTACGGTAAATATTTAGGGGATTATTTCCATGGGTAAACCCTTAGAAAATAATTAAATAAATAAATAGAAGATCCATAAATAATTAACAAGGCTTGGGTTAATTCCTAAGAAAGGAGAACAATTGGACTTATCTATTTTGAACCCATTTTTTTTCCACTAAGGGCCTCGGCCCAAAGGTCTTTGAAGGGGGCTTGTAGTCATCTCAATTTTCCTAATCTTAGCTAACCCTCACCCATCATAAGAAATCTGCATGGTACTTGGTCATTGGCCAAGCACAACCACATGGCAAACATTATCTATCTTTCCTCAACACATGAGCCTAGTGTAAAGAGAAAATTCTGATTTGGCTTGCATTTTGGACAAAGCAAACCAGCCCCATTGCCGCCATATGCAACCAATAAGGAGCTAGTCATCTACATGCATGTGTTTCTATTGGGCAAGAGACAGCCCTATCCTCTAATCTTATTCCCCCCTTGTGCGCCAAGAAGGGGCAAGACAAAGATGATTGCTTTTCTTGATTAGCCTCTAATGCTAATTATTAGTAAGCCTTAACCCTTTCTCACTTGTTCAACCTATGCGCTGGTTAGGGGATAGAACACATCTGAAATTGACATCTAATTACCAAACACAACCAGCCCCAATCTTCTTCTTTCTTGCGTGATGAAGGGTAGAACAAAGAAGAATATTACTCTATAGATTCAGAACAGAAAATACAGCCTCGTAACCTCCCTCCTAAATCATTAATCATCATAGAGGCACCACAAGAATGTGACTTGCAATTTTTCCTTTCCTTTTGACCGTGAGCCTTCATCCTCTTCATCTCAAGACCATGAGTAATTAGCAAAGAACACAAAGCATCATCTTCCTCTCCTCTCACTGTTTAGACCGCCGAACAACCTACTTCAAGGAGGTAGCATGTCCTTTCTAATCTCTTGGTTGCTCCCTTGTTCCATACGGTTTTCATGGGAAAATTCCTCTGCATGCAGATTCAAATATGGGTTCTTGAAGAGTGAAGAAATTCTCTTGCATGCAGTGGTCCAGCAAAATTCTTAGAGGATAGAAGGTGGAAATCTTAGCTTAATCAGGGTGACTACATCCTTGGACGATGGTAGTGTATTGAGTGTGTGCTGCAAAGAGGTATAGGCTAAACCTTAAGCTTCTCTTTTACTCACTGTTTCGGTTGGTAGAGGAAGTTAGGAGAATAATTGTTCTGGTGTTATTTCTATTCCTGCACAGCTCTATTTTTGAATTCCTCTTGTATGCTAGGAAGATAGTTTATGGGGATATGGTTCCTTCTTTAAATTCTGCCCCTTTAAAACAAGTTTAGGATTTAATACAAATTAGACCAAAACCGAATTTTTGTGAGCATGAAAATAGCTCTTTTGTTCTATTGTGGAATTGATTCTTTTGGACTAATAAAAATGAGTAAAAAATTATTATGTGTGTTGTGGGAAGCATGTAGAAGTTTGTTTTTAGCGCCCTCTATGTCATGTGAACATTGCTATATAAATGAATCATGCTAGGAACCTAGTAATGGGCAGAATATAATTAGTGCATGCTTTATTTAGATGGGTAATACAATGTTAAACAAAATAAATTGAAAGTCCCTAATTAATGACCTAAAAAAATTGAATCTGTATGAATGAGGAACTTTGAGTTTTGTCACTTGAGAATAAATAAAACCGATTATAAGTCAGAAAATTTCTTAGTCAAAGGCCTTGAAATTCGGTTACAATTAAGTACCAAGAGGAAGGGAAATTCTATGTAATATCTAGGAGATATAAATTAAAAATGCCAAGCACCTAATAGGTGGTTGAAGACCGAACATATGTAAGACATTTTGGACTTGTCACTTGAGGACAATTGGTAACTTAAGAATATGGCAGAAAATGTGTTTGGTATAAGAACTTGGAAACCGCTTGTAGAACTAGGATTTAGGACAATGGGAATATTATGTAATGTATAGGAAAATTATGTCATAAATTCTAATTTGGTACATATATTTGTTAGGTGTTCAAGAACTTAAATTGTGGAACTGTTTGGTGATCTTGGATTAAAAGATTGTACGCACCGAGGTAAGTGTCTGGTGGCATTACCTAATGTTACTATTAGCTAGAGTATAGAATTGTGAATTGTTGCTCGCACGTGCCTTGGATTAATGTTCTGTTATATGCTATATGTATGCTGCCTATGAATGTGAGAAAATGGAAAATTCTGTTATGAGAAGTAATTGTTATGTGGCAGTTGGTACTGAAAGTATATGAAATATATGATATTATGATGATGATCTAGTCATGCATATACACCTCATAATTCATTTGTTTCTTGTTTGTGTGAAAAGCATATCATGGCATACATGCACGAATTTCATGCTGCTCATGGACTAGGATAATTATATAAATATGCATACGTTTGAGCACACATCATATAGGCATCCCTTCGGTACCAGGGTATGGGACACTTGGCTTCCGTCCGCATAGGCCACAGTTGGGAATTCACCTTTGAGGAGCCATCATGGAATATCCACTGTGTATGTTAGTACGTGCACGCCGGTGCTATGAACGTATAAGGAAATGGCGTTATATACGCACTAACAAGGAAATGGCGTTATATACGCACTATTATGACTATTATGAATATACATGACCATGGCGTTATATGCGCTATAAGATGATGATTAACAGCTGTATGAAATTTTAAATGTTGATGCGACTGTTTTGGAATTCTGTGCCTAGTTTAATACTGTTGCATATTGGTTTTGTTATCACACTACTGGGATTTTTCTCACCCTTCTTGGGGCTCAATTTTTATAAAAGTGCAGGAGGACGAACAAGCATATGATGATATTGTTATTTGGATATCTGCTGTTTATTGCTGTTGTTTTGGGATTTTTGCTGCTGCCTGCTTCGTCTTGTAGATGTTGGGTGATTATGATAACTTGATGTAATATTTTGGGGAGATTGAAATACTGTTGAAACATGTTTTAAATTGTTACTTTTAAGATTTTATGGCCAACTGGTAAATTCGGAAATTCTAGTTCTGTTTGGCGAAAAACGATTTTTGAACGTTTTAAGTGCTGACTTATAAATAGATTTGGCGAGCACTTTGCGAGTTGTCGTTCTGGGGCTATAGACCTCCGAATGAGGTATAATTTATATGTATGTTAAGCCCCAGTTTAGTACTTTCAGATTATATAAACTTTACAATAAAATTCTGAAATGCTGATTTATTATGATTTTTACGAGTTGGGAGGTTTTTGAAAAAATACAATGAATCTTCGAGTACCTTGCGAGTTTTGTTTCGTGGGGCTGTTCACCCCCGATTCGCTTATAATTTATATGTACGCGAAGCCCCAGATGTCTAGTTTCCTTGCATCAAATAATATTTTTTTAAGTTGTTGAACTCGATTTTATAGAATTCTTGCAAGGCCGCAAGGTCTGTCAGGGAAATCCACGTTTCAGCAAACAATGTATTTTTGTCTAAATTTTCACACGATTTATTTTTAGAACAGATTTGAACGCGAAAATTTTCATGAGACTTAAAAACAAATTTTCAGATCTTACTCGTTAATATTTCGACTCTAATCCGCTTAGCAGACAACTCCCTTGGATGCATATAGGGGAGGGTGTCACAACATTCACCCCACCTTTTAAAAATTTTGTCCGCAAAATTAGAGACATACATGTCCGTAAACTTGGGATATTATCAGAGAAGCTCATCCTACGCTCCCAAGTACAGTCCTTTGGAGTTCTTCCTTCCCATTGCACTTTGACCATGGGAATGACCTTCTCCGTTTCTTCTCGCCACGATCATGTATCTTGAGTGGTCCGACGAGAGTCTTTAAGTTTTCTCGAACTTCTAAATGATCAGGTTGCACCACGTGCGAAGGATCCACTATGTGTCTCCTAAGATTTGACACGTGAAACACGTCATGGATGTTGGCCAAATTCGGAGGCAAGGCAAGGCAAGCGGTAGGCAATAGGCCTAACCCTACCAACTATCTGGTTTGGCCCAATAAATCTCGGGCTAAGCTTCCTCACTCCAAGGGCCCGACCAACACCAGTGATAAGCAATAGTCTCACAAACACGTGTTCACCCTCGCTGAACTCCAGTGGCCGATGCTTGTTATCATAGTAACTCTTATGGCGATTTTGTGCATGTTTCAGCTTTTCTCTGATCATCTGGATCTGCTGGGTGGTGTCTTGGATAAAGTCCAAGCCAAACAACTCTCGATCTCCAACATCAAACCAACAGGTAGGAGTCCGATACCTCCTACCATACAGGATGGTCCACTCAGTCTGTCCATCAATCTGAGGGTGATAGGTTGTGCTCAATCTCAACTGAGTACCAAAAGCTCCCTGCAGTGCCTCCCAGAACCGAGATGTGAACTTTGGGTCCCTATCACTAATGATACTCTCGGGCACCCCGTGAAGCCTCACGATCTCGCGAACATACAACTTGGCCAACTGCTTTGTAGTGAAGCTCACCTTTTACCGGAAGAAAATGGACAGACTTAGTCAATCTGTCCACAATGACCCAAATAGAGTCACAACCAACCTTAGTCTTAGGTAATCCCACCACGAAGTCCATGGAAATGCTCTCCCACTTCAACTGCGGTATCTCAAGAGGTTGAAGCTTACCAGACAGTTTCTGGTGTTCAATCTTCACTTTCTGGCATATCAAACACTTGGACACATAAACAACTATATCTTTCTTCATGCCCGGCCACCAGATATTTCTCCTCAAATCTTGATACATCTTAGTAGCCCCAGGGTGGATAGTGAATTGGCTCTTATGAGCCTCTGTCGTCACCTCCTCAGTTAATAGACCTCTAGGTATATAATCCTCTTCTGGAACATCAGCAATCCGTCCTCTTTCTAAGACACCATCTTGGTTCTTCATATAATCAAAG
Source organism: Gastrolobium bilobum (assembly GCF_033153095.1). Classification (NCBI taxonomy): domain Eukaryota; kingdom Viridiplantae; phylum Streptophyta; class Magnoliopsida; order Fabales; family Fabaceae; genus Gastrolobium; species Gastrolobium bilobum. Next base: position 49,404 of record NW_026898736.1, read on the forward strand.
CACTCTCTTTGCACTTGCGCCTCTTTAATCTTATCCATCAGCTCATTTTCAACTCTCATAGTTTCCATCTCAAGAAGTGCACCCCCAAACAAAGAGGCCACTGTCAGATCTCGAAACTTTTTAATTACATCAAAGTCACCCATCATCAAACTGGATAAACTTACGGATTTTCGACTCAAAGCATCAGCTACCATATTGGCCTTGCCAGGATGGTACTTCAACTCAAAGTCATAGTTCTTCAGAAATTCCATCCATCTTCTTTGTCTCATGTTCAGCTCATTGTGGTCAAAAGGTACTTTAAACTCTTGTGGTCACTGAACACTGCAAACTTCAAGCCATAAAGGTAATGCATCCAAATCTTAAAGGCAAACACGATAGCAGCCAACTCCAAATCATGAATCGGATAGTTCTGCTCATGAGGCTTCAACTGCCTCGAAGCATAAGCAATAACTCTACTAGTCTGCATCAGCACACAACCCAGCCCCTTCCCAGAGGCGTCGCAATAAAGCTCGATCTTTAGCAGGATCAGGAAGGACAAACACTGGTGTAGTGGTCAATCTCTCCTTCAACTCCTGGAAGTATTCCTCACACTCGTGAGTCCACACAAATAGAGTCTCCTTTCGGGTAAGGCGAGACAGTGGCAATACCATCTTGGAGAATTCCTCAATGAACCTCCTATAGTAACCTGCCAAACCCAAGAAACTCTTCACTTCTGTAATTGTTTTGGGCCTCTCCCAATCCAACACTGCCTCAATCTTGTTCGGATCTACTGCAACTCTTTATGCAGAAATCACATGCACAAGGAATTTCACCGACTTATGCCAAAACTCACACTTAGAAGGCTTAGCATAAAGCTTTTTTTCCTTCAGCACCTGCAACACGATCCTCAAGTGCTCCTCATGTTCCTCTTCACTTTTGGAGTAGATCAAGATATCATCAATGAAGAAGATCACAAAATGATCCAAGTATGGCTGAAAAATACAGTTCATGTAATCCATGAACACTGCCGGTGCATTGGTGAGTCCAAACGGAATCACCAAATACTCAAAGTGACCGTATCTCGAACGAAATGCGGTCTTGGGGACATCCTTTGAATTAACCCGGATCTGATGGTATCTGGACCGAAGATCAATCTTGGAATACACGCAAGCACCCCTAAGTTGATCCAACAGATCATCAATACGAGGGAGGGGATACTTGTTCTTGATTGTCACCTTGTTCAGCTGCCTGTAATCGGTGAACAATCGCATGGTCCCATCTTTCTTCTTAACAAAGATGACTGGTGCTCCCTATAGACACACACTCGGACATATGAAGTTCTTCGCGAAAAGATCCTCAATAAGACATAACCAAATGCCCCTTCTCTCAAGGCTTTCCTAGCCTGCAACACTGATATATAAGGAGAAGAACTGGCAGTTGAATCACACTGAGACATCATCACTTTCTTAGCACTACAATCAATCATCACGCAGTTCCTGGACAACCAGTCCATGCCCAGGATGATCTTCAAATTAGCCATCGGCAATCCAATAAAATCTACCGAGTACTCACTACAGTGGTGGCGGTGGAGGGGGTGGCGGAGGGAACTGACCCTCATTGCAGCCAGCCCTCATCTGCTCTAACATGACCCTCATCATGGTCATGTTCACAACCTGTTCGCCTCAAGTACGTTTTCTGTGGCTTTCTTGTTCGCCTCTCTCACGGCGTCCAGCATAGCCTGATTGGCCACTCTGATTGCCTCCTGGTCGGCTTGTCTAGCCGCCTGCATCTCAGCTAATGCAGTCAGGAAAGGATCAGGATGTCATTCGTATCTCGAGTCCTCCGGGAAAGTACCATGACTCTGCACATGTTACAGAAAGAATAAGTTGATCAGGCCCACACAATGTGGTCATGCATGTATCATCACAGTAAAACCCAAAAGAAACTCAACAGACAGTTCACACAACAAGACATCTTAAGTTATTACAATATATACAGGCTTTTTCCCTAGAAAGTGCTCTGATACCATAAAATATAACACCTTGTGTGCACCCGGTGTATTAAACATACATATGGAAATAACGCAGCCAAATAAATGCGAAAGCTAACTTTTTCTTTCCAATTATGAATACTTATCATATTTACCAAATGGGTTACTTATTCATTTTCAAAATATCGCCTGTATGTAAATTACAATAAATAACTAACTAAATAACCTCATAGTGTAAACAACGGTGGATCTAGTCACGGAATTACAACATGTAGACCGAACAATATCCTGATACATTATACAACTCATGTAAACTCAATCGTGATTGATATCAATGTGGCATGGACAACCCCCATGCTCACCAAATAAGGCAACAAAGCCAAACAAAGTCTCAGATCATATAACATCATACTGAACATAAAACATAATCACTATCTGAACATGGCAGTAAAACAGCATGTATAATCAGCTCAACTCAACTCTGGCCTCTTGCTGCTAGAGGTATCAACCCCTGAGGTAACTGTACCTGAAAATGTGGCCCAACACAAGGTGATAACTCTGAAAAGAAATCTCAGTAAGACAAGTGGTCCTCAAGGATCTCTCCACCCCAAGCTCTCTTACATGTGCAATATAAGTTCCAAAAACAGTATAACATTATAATTTCCAAAACTTGTGCAATGCAGCATATATCCATGTCATGTGTGGATGCATCCTACAGGCCAGAGAATAAAAGGTAGGGTTTACATATGTCTACAACCTATAGTATAAACTCCTCGCATGTACCTCACCCAAGGAGTTACCATCTTGTATGTCTCCACATACTCAGGGGTTACCGTCTAGGTGGAATATCACATACATATCATATGGCATTAGCACTTATAAAGCAGCTCAATAGCATATCAATAATCATCACATATTTTCATACCAAAACACAACATGCATATAAACCATCCTTCCATGAGGTATGGTGGAACCAACAATGGGAAAAATTGAGGACACGAAAGGCTCGATAAATACAGACAACCCAACTGTTAGTATTTGGGAGTCCTAGAGACAATCTTATGATTAATTAAGGACATAGATGTAGACCTTTTTTAATATTGTCGCAAATAAATAAAAGCACTCTTTATCTTGTTTCATAATTCTGTCTCGATATTAATGTTAATATATTATGAATAACTTGATAAACCCCGTGGAATAAAATAGGTATCTCTTGAGTATCTGTGATGAGATCACAATCATGAGGATTCAAGAATACCAGATGTTTATTCCTAATTTTATGTTCCTAGTCTAGAGATACTGAGAATGGGGTCAGTAATCTCGGGTAAGACTAGCACGACTTATCTACTTGTATATGGATACAAGGTATAGACCTCATGTGCTACAGATATGGAGATGCCTTAGCTAAAGTCGTGGGTTGACCTAAAAGGGTATAGCTCGCACTGAACAGACCCACAAAGAGACTCTATGAGGATCTCTCACAGAGAGTAACATTAGAGTTGTCTCTTTATATTTGGGTATGTCTTTCCTAATACCAGAAGTTATTACCTAGACTGTGTTCTAGAAGGCATGCTTTTATTGTGCACCTCGTCTGCCTGAAACATGGAGACTCATATGTATACTGTTAGGCTTGTCCTAAAAGAACACAGGGCTAGGGTGATAAGCTGAAGGAATTCGTCAAATCTCTGTGAGAGATTAGGTTATTTGTAAACCGGAGAAATCGGGATGACATTTACAGGGACTCAGGAATCTATGCATAGTAAAAGAGATCATGAGATGATCTGCCTTTAGATTCTGTAAATTGAAGATTCCCTATTTCGAATAAAGCTTACCCTAAACCGCAGGGGTTGATACGCTTCCTTACCCTAGGTTTTATGGGAAGGTAACCGAGACGAAAGGAAATATATACGGCAACCAAATATATGTAATAGGATGATCAAGTCACTAATCTAACTAGTTCTGAGGCAACAAAGCATTGCTAGTGCTCTGTGTTGTCATTAGATGGGTTGTGGGCTTATTGGGTCCAAGCCCATTTATGTCAGTGGCTATGTTGGACCTAATGGGTCACACACTAACACCTAATTGTCTAGATGCTCTAGCATTAATGGTATTGGGCCTAACAATTGTTATTAGTCCAAGAAGTAGTTTGGAACTCCACAGATAGGGTGGAGGGCGCCTGGATCTAAGTAATGGGCTTGGATAGTCCAAGACATTACTAATTAATTTAATTAGTTAAATTAATTATCAAATGTTTAAATTTTGAAATTTGAATTTTGAAATTTGAATTTTGAAATTCGAATTTTGAATTTTGAATTTGAAATTTGAAATTTGAATTTTGAATTTTGAATTTTGAAATTTGAATTTTGGATTTTGAAATTTGAAATTTGAATTTAGAATTTTGAAATTTGAATTTGAATTTAAAATTTAAGTGTTTGAAAGTTTGAATTCAAATGTTTGAAATTCGAATTTGAATTGGTTATGAAAAGTTGTTTTATAACAAAAGGATAAGATGAGATCTTGTTGGAACATATCAAGAGGAAATCTTTTGGACATAATCTAAGAAGATTTGGGGTGCTGATTTGCCTGTTGGTTAGTCATCAGAATCAGCTCCAGAAGATACGATCTGTTGGGAGAATATTTGAGTGATTTGATTCAAGTTTGAATGCAACTACTCAAATGTATCTGGTCATTATTTAGGCTATATGGGGCGCACCATATAGCTGAATATATGATGATATATGATCAGATATTTGATTAGGTTTGAACCTAATATCAAAAAGATATGATAGGATGTTGTTGGCAAGATTTGATAAGATTTGATTTGCAACAAATCCTCTTATTTCTCCTTGTTGGTGCGCCCTTTTGAAGGGATTTTGAGGATAAAAATCTGATTGCATCATGACTCTCTTGATCACTTCTTGTGCGCCTAATAGTATATATGTTCCTCATAGGGTTTTGTAAAAGGCCTAAGCCATTCTCTCTTTATTCCTGTGCCATTTTTGTGAGGTTTTCTCTCTGAAAACTTCACTCATCTAAACACTTTTACATAGTCTCTTTTCATCACACATTGAGCGCATAGCAGGCCTTATTGTGGTGATCAGTCGGCGGCTTTACTGGAAGGAGTTCCTGTATCTAGACGCGGGTGGTGCGGATCAACGTTAGAGGGTCTGAACCCTTCAGACCTACCTTGATCATCTTGAGTTTTCACGAACAAGGTATGACATTCGTCTTAAAGTATGTATCTTGACATGCATGTGTATTCCGCTTGCGAAAATTTTTTTGTTTTTCCTTCTCACATGCTACGGCCTTCAAGGCCAATTCGCACTTTCCAGTGGTATCAGAGGCCGGTTGCTTTACCATAGACGGGTGATGGTACCTTGTTTGTGATCATATTTTTCACGGTTAAAATTTCTTTAAAAGTTAAAGATTCAATTTTTACGTATGGATTTCAATTTACAATAGTTTAAACAGTTAAAGTTTTCGTTTTTATGAACATGTTATTTCGAATGCTATGTTCATGAATCCATATGTATACATGGTTGTCTTTTACTTTGTGAAAGTTTTAAAAGGGAAACACCTTTTTGAAGGGTGGAGTTCGACCATGAAAGGTGTTCAAAACACCTTGATTGTTTTCTTATTTTTCTCCATGAATTGTTTCATGTGCATGACATTAATTTTCGAAAATTTATATCATATACACAAGGTATATGGTTCGGCCATTAACATGTTAATGGCTACATGATTGGTTTAATTTTGTGTTCTTTGAGAAAGAGTCAACAAAATTTGAATTATAATAAATTGTTATATAATTCGGCCAATTGAAGAATTAAGAAAAAGTTTTGAATTTTAATTATGTTTTAATATTTAATTGTTAAATATCAAGACATACGTGAAAAATATATTATATGATAATATTTTTGTACTTTCAGGTGCAAATGAGGAAGGGGATGGTCATGATGCCCGAAATTTCAAATTTCAAAATTTAAATTAATGTGTAATTTTGGGCTCTTTTAAAAGAGATGTAATTTGAATTTCAAATTTTGTAATTTAAATTTTGTATTTTAAATTTTGTCCCTCCAAGATGTTTTGGAGTTTCTTTAATTGTAATTAGAGAAATTAGGCTAGTGGCGTATAGACGACAAGAAGCTGTAGCTTGAGAAGCAAGATGGACAAAAGATCGAGCACCATGATTATCTCAAAATAAAACTGCTTTATTTGCATGTATGTTATTATACGACTAGTATGCATGAGATAGAGTATCGCGATATATATGCTTTATGGCTTATGACGTCTAGTATGCATGAGTTGGACTAAATCGCGTTTGTATGATTATTATGCAAGTCCAATTGCGACTAGTTTAAACCGACTAGCATGATAATATATCAATGCGTTCTTTGAGACTTAATAAACCCTTAAAAGGAATAAAATTATTGAGCACATGATTACCTCCCACCACCAATATTACTCAAACCTCCTCTAAATAGTGGTGCTCAACAACCCAGTTGGGACCCACTGTTTTGTTGAGTAAGAGTAGTATTAGAAGTGTAAGACACTTGGGATGCTGGTTAGTGCTTAACTGAGACATGAGCTGCAGGCTTAGCTGGGCTTATGTGCTTAGGGTAATAGTGCTAGGTTGGTTGCATGAGATGCACCACTAAGTGACAAGGAGTTGTCAACCTAATGTTAAGAAAGGGTATAAGATACCATTGATAAAGATCAATCCATTATTTAAATTAATCTTGCGGTCTCAGATGGGGGTTAAAATAAATAATCGCATTCTTAATCCCACTAAGGTAAATTCTAAAAGTAGAATAACCCTAAGTCAAAAGGAAGGGTCATTCACTTAGATAAAATAGTGGGAGGGGCAAAATTATTTAAAGTCTTTAATAATTTGTTTTTACTACATGAACAAATATTAATTAATTTTATCTTTACATTTTTCAGTTAATTAGTAAGACTAATACACTGTCACTGCGCTCCATACTTGATACGAACAAGCTAACCGGTCCAAATTTTATGGACTGGTATCGGAACCTAAGAATTGTTCTAAGGGCCGAAAAGATTGCTTACGTCCTAGATGCTGAATTACCCGTAGCTCCTAGGGAAGGGGAAGATGGGTTCGCGGAATTTGATTTCGAGGCCCACAAACCGCACATAAATGACAATGAGTTGGCTGTTTGCATCATGTTGGCATCTATGTCGCCTGAACTGCAAAAGCAGCTTGAGTATATGGATGCTCCCTCTACTGTCTTACATCTCAAGGACTTGTATGACATTAAAGGCAGACATGAGAGGTATGAGGCCTCAAGAGAATTGTTCTCTTACAAGATGTCTGAGAGCATGTCTGTTGGCAGTCATGTTCTTAAGATGATCGGTCTGATTGAGAAGCTAGGAAATCTAGGCTTTATCATGGATGCCGAACTAAGTAATGACTTAGTGCTCACCTCACTTCCACCTTCCTTTAGTAAATTCATCATGAATTACCACATTCATGGGATGCAAGTGAGCTTGCCTGAGTTGTTAAGTATGTTAACAACTGCTGAAGTGTCTATCAAGAAGGATAGGACACAAGCTCTTCTGATTGGTGGGCCTAGCAAGGCCAAGGGTAAGGGTAAGGGTAAGGGGCCTAAGCCCAAAGGAAAATCCAAGAAGAAGAAGGGCAACAAGAAGGGTAAGAAAGCATCCAAGGACAAAGGCGATGCAGAGTGCTTCCATTGTGGCAAGAAAGGCCATTGGAAGAGGAATTGTCCAGACTACCTGAAGAGTGTGAAGGACAAGAAGCATGGTGATGCTTTTGTCTCAGGTAATTTCATGATTAAGATAAATTATTCTTGTGCTAATCCGACTTCATGGGTATTGGATACCGGTTGTGGTTCTCATATCTGCAATATGTTGCAGGTGCTTAGGAGCCCAAGGAGATTGGAGAGAAACGAGGTGGATCTTCGCGTTGGCAATGGAGCAAGGGTTGCTGCTCATTCTGTTGGAGATGCCGACCTTATTTTGCCTACGAGCCTTTTATTGCATTTGAATAATTGTCTTTATGTTCCGAACATTTCTAGAAACATTATTTCTATTTCTTGTTTAGAACAAGATGATTTTACTTTTAGTATTAAGAATGGTACATTTTCTATCATTTTGAATGATATTGTTTATGGTACTGCTTCATTAATAAATGGATTGTATGTTCTGGAAATGGGAACTGAAGTGCTCAATGTAGCTGTAAAACGAATCTTATCTTTGGCATTGTAGACTAGGGCACATAAACGAAACAAGATTGTCTAGGATGCATGCAGATGGATACCTAGATTCCATGGAATTGGAATCCTATGGACAATGTGAATCTTGTCTAGCTGGGAAAATGACTTGTCACAAGCCCAAGGGGCTTGAGAGTCATAGGGCTAGTGAGTTATTAGAATTCATTCACACTGATGTTTGTGGGTCAATGTCTATAGGCTAGACTAGGATACTCCTATTTCATTACCTTTACTGATGA